>NC_138771.1:513643644-513813644 GCF_965119305.1 Pelophylax lessonae | reverse complement strand
GGATGTCTGAAATGAACCGTAAAGTACATTGTGCTGCATTTTAGAACTATGGTAAATTGTAAGTATGTTTTTAACCCTTTGTGATTTCAATGGACCTGTGAACGAATACCTAACAGAGACCAGTTCTGAATTTTCATGCTGCTTACCAAAGTTTGCCTCTTGTTTCTTTATGTAATCACCAGGGCTCAGCACATTGCAATGCTAGATCTACATGCAGCCAAGTCATGATGCCCTTAAGAGTTAAACCTCAGCAATGAACTTCTTTTATTTTGTTCTCTTAAAGTGGTTTTATACCTCAGACATGAAATATGAAGAAAGCATATCCTTGTAAAGTGTGTACTTGTGTTACATAAGAGCACAAAGTATCATGTCTGCTGCTTCGCCTCCTCTATCAGCATGAATCACTTCTTACAAGGTTTCCTGACACACAGCGCATAAGGCTCTGTTCACATATATGCAAATTGGATGCGTTTTGAACTGCATCCGATTTGTATGACATGAATTGGCAGCCTTTTCTATGGAGCCGGTTCACCTATATGCAGTGCAGTAGTAGTGCAAGTTTAAAAAGAGTCCCATGTGTTTTCTGAGCACTGCGGTGCTGTTCAGGGGCGAATTCCATTGCTCAACGCCTTCTATGGGAACGCATCTGAATAAACCATCTGTTCAGTTATGAACAAATTTGTTCCAAAAAAATAGTGTTTGGGGTCCCCCTAATCCAGGCCAGGCCCTTTCGGGTCTGGTGCAAATATTAAGTGGAACCCCATGCCAAACTAAAAATTGGAAAAATGTGGGGTCCCCCCCCCCCAAATCCATACCAGACCCTTATCCGAGCTTGCAGCCCCTTAGCCAGGAAAGAGGTTGGGACAAGCTGCCCCCCCCCCCCCCGAACCATACCAGGACACATGCCGGATAATTTTAAGGGCAGGGTTCTCTGCTACCCCCACCCTAAAGCCTTGACGGAGACAAGGGCCTCCTCCCCACAAACCTGGTGGTTGTGGCAGTCTGCGGGCAGGGGGCTTTTCAGAATATCGAAGCCCCATTTATAAAGGGGCCCCCAGATCCCACCCCATGTGAATGAGTATGAAGTACATTGTAGCTTTATTCCTTCACAAAAAAAAAGTGTCAAATAAAAGCAAAGACCGTTTTTGACATTTCCTTTATTACAAAAACAGTGCCCCTTGGTGTAGATCCATCGTCAATCACAATGCCTGCCACCACCGCCATGCCGGAAAAGGAAAACATAAGCTCCGCTTATGTTGTCTGACAGTTCTTAACCAGCTAAGTGACCGGGCCTCCCGGGGATGTCAGCTGGTGGCACAGCCCCCTTGTGATGTCATCAACCGGTACATTTTGGGTTGGTGACATTACAAGCGGGCGGTTCCACCAGGTGACATCGTCAGGTGGCCCCGCCCCTTAGCTATTTAGGAACTGTCAGTTGGCTATGGGGGTGGGCATTGTGATTGAGGCTGGATCTACACCCTGGGACATTGTTTGTTTTTTTTTTTGTTTGTTTTTTGTTTTTGTTTTTTTTTTATAAGGGAATTTTGAAAAACGATCTTTTATTTCTTTTTGACGCTTTTTTCGGTGAATGAGTAGGAATCCAATGTATCCCATACTTCACTTAGGGAGGGGGAGGCTGGCCAGGGTTGTGGAGAAGAGCCCTTTTCCCCATCAACATGGTGCTTTGGGGTGGGCAACCACCCCCATGTTGAGGGCATGTGGCCTGGTATGGTTCAGGAGGGGTAGGGCATTCGCTGGTCCCTCCCTTTCCTGGCCTGCCAGGCTGCATGCTCGGAAAAGAGTCTGGTATGGCTTTTGAGGGGGGCCCTATGCCATTTAAAAAATAAATTTTGGCGTGGGGGTTCCCCTCAAAATCCATACCAGACCTAAGGGTTTTTTTTTTTTCTGCCATTTCTTTCTATTGCTGGCAATGGTTTTTTTACATTTGGCTGTCAATGGGATCCCCGCAGACCGCTGATGAGTCATCCATTGTTAAGGAACCGGCTTCCCGGTACGCTCCTTAACAACCAGCTATTTTTAAAGACACCAGTGCCCGCCCACTGCAAAAATTTGCATCTGAACCGCATTTCATCTCTGTATCAGTCATTCACTTTACTGGGTATATGGAAGGGTGTACTATCACTTCAAGGCCTGTTAAATATTCCATTAAAAGCATATTGTTACATCTTTTCACAACCACAAAAAAGAAAAATACCCGTTGATCCTGGCAGAAATCTTGAGAGCAGATAATTCCCTGTGCCTCTGCTACACTTTATCAGTTGCCATTGATCTCAGTTTTCAGTGAACTACAGAACATCATCTCAGTTTTCAGTGAACTACAGAACATCATCTATGTTATAAAGATAAAAAGGGGTGATGTTCTGTAGTCCTAACACATGCTGTTCTAGGTCTGATCATCCTCCTCCAAAAATTGCTGTAGGTTGAGTAAATGGCCAGTCCCATGCCATCAAAGAAGACTCTGCAGAGAAGGATTCTTGCTTTCTGCGTGGAAGTAATGCTTTCTCTGCAGAGGTTTGACTTACCAGTTACCACCTGCAGAGTCAGAGCTATAAGTAGTCGTGCACTCCTTGCTAATTGAATAATTCTAGGACAAGGTTATTTTATAGGGGTTTTGGGGCTTTGTCTATTTGTCGTTTTACAAGCCTGGTACACACTATCAGGTTTTTTTTTTTTTTTCTTTTTTTTTTTTTTCATTCAGCCCAGCAGGCTGAAAAAAAAAAAAAAAACCTGAGCTCGGGAGGAGCTTGCTGTACTAACTATGCAATTTTAGTACAGGGATCTCCCCCGCTGAGCTATTTGGTTCTGACAGGGAAACTGCCCCCCCCCCTGCCAGAACACACTGGTCAGCATTGATCAGATGGCGATCGGATATTGGTTTTGCAGCATGCCCGTTTGACAGAATACAGGCATGTTGATGTACACATGGGCTAAATATTGATGTGTACTAGTCTTAAAGCCGTACTCCTGGGAAAGTAAAAATTCTCCCCCTGCACTGCAAGAGTTAAATACCAGTTTACATCTAGGTGTTTTGGGAACTAAACTTTTTCAACTAAAAATCACTTAAGGTGAACATACCCAACAGCTGCTTTCTAAACTGGGAAAACACGGGACTCGTTTGCAAAGCCATTATTTCTTAATGACACCCCAAATGCAGTGACACACACACACACACACACACACACACACACACACACACACACACACACACACACAGCTAAAAAAAAAAATGCGGTGCAGCAGGTGTCATTGCAGTACGATTAGGTGTGAATGGTTTTAAAAAATGTTTTTTCCTTTTTTTAATTCAAAATGTAAGAGTTGGCAAAAAAGTAAATTTCTGCTCTGAAGCACAAAGAAAAGATGTATACCAACTTCTCAACCAGGGTTTCCCCCAATGGTGCTTTGGGATTACTTGAGCTGTGGTCAACTGAGCTCTCATGTGATGGTGCCTGCTTAATTCTAGGTCCAATATCACTTGCCAGAGCCCACGGCATGACTTTTTAAAGGAGTTGAAAAGGCATAAAGTTTTTTTTTTTTATTTTTTTCATCCTAATGCACAGGTGTCAAACACAAGGCCCGTGGGCCGAATGCGGCCCCCAAGGCCATTTCATGTGGCCCTCGCACCTCTCCTGCAGCTGCGGCACCCCCCCCCCCCCCCCTTGTCACTGCCCCCACCTTGTCTCTGTAGTCAACACCAGAGAGGACATAACTCCTTTGGCAGATCCTGCACTCCTCCTGTGCAGCTGTAGAAAGGCTCCTCTTTGCCCCCCCCCCCTCCCCAGGACATGGGGTGCTCTGGACATCTAATCCTACAGATATAACGGCCCTTTTGAGGGCAACCACAATGCTGATGCGGCCCGCGATGAAATGGAGTTTGACACCCCTGTCCTAATGCATTAAGATAAAAAGCATTCTGTGTGCAACAGCCTCCCCAGCACCCCCTAATACTTACCTAAGGCCTATTTCTGTCCAGCGATGTCCACGAGTCCCTCTGCTGTCCTTTTCAAAAACCTGCTTGTTACTGAACAATAGCACTTTTGGTAGAGGCCATGTGAGCTGTGCAAAAACTTTGGTCATGCAATCAGGAGAGGGATGCCTTATAGCTAGCTGATAAAAACAAGCCATCCTCACGATTTTATTAGGAGAAATATTCTTACTAGTGTAGCAATCCTTAGTTCTCTGGAGCAAAGGAAGGATTTAAAGCAACCAAGAGATCGTAACGCTCATCTCTCTTACCCGAGTCCTAGTGATAGGAAGCAGACCTAACCGTGTAATATTCATAGAGAAAAGGTAGCACTGTGAGGAGCCTCTCAAACGTTCTCCCCAGCTTTTCTGGATGGAATACTTTTTTTTTTTTTTTTTGTTTTTTCCCCTCTGGCACACTGGATTCGTAGCTCGGTTATGGATCATTAAATGAAGGACAGCTGGAGACAGTAATTGTGTGCATTGCCAGCCTAGTTCAAGAGTTCACTCCAGTTCCAAAGAATACATTGATCTATTTAGTAATTAAAAGGCGGTGTAGAAAACCTTTGCCAGCTGATCTTGACCCTCGTCATCCAATCGCAAATTGGAGCAGAAGAAAAACTTTTTTTTTTTTTGTCACTTTTCGAAAACTAGGAAAGACCAAGCACCTAAATTTAGCTGTTTTATTTTAAAAAATGCGAAACTAATATTGTCTAGCAAACAATGCACCGAAGTTAAGTCACAAATTATGATACCGTCTGTCACTAGAATTAACACAGACCTGGATTTTAAAAGATCAAATAAAGGCATCATTTAAAATATGGTCATTAGGTCATCTATTTTCATTTCATTGCAGTCTTTTTGTTTGTTCGAAAAACTTTGTGTGATATAGGGCTGAACGATATTAGACTTTCACATCGATATCCTGCTGTGAGCGTGGGCGGTAGTCACATCGCCGAATATGCGATGGAAGACACTAGTGTGGAATGTGGAAGGCAGAGAAGTCGGGACTCGCAGTGAGTAGAACACAGCCTGACATCTGTCCCACATGTTCAGTCTGCCCTGCAGCTAGTTCTCCTGACTGAGTGGTGAGCGGCGGCACAGAGATCCAATCACGCTTGCCTGCACATGTGATAGGTTTGCTGTGCCGCTGCTCACGACGTCATTGGTTCGCTGTGCTGCTGCTCACGGCGATCACCGCTCAGTCAGGAGAACTAGCTCCAGGGCAGACTGAACATGTCAGGGGACGGATATCCGGCTGTGTTTTTTTTTCTACTCACTGTGAGTCCTGACTTCTCTGCCTTCCACCACACTGTCTTCTTAACCTCTTTGTGATATACCATTTATTATCATTATACTTTTTGGGGTTCCAGTTTTATACAAAATTTCATATGAATGACATATATTTTCTGAGACAAACCCATATTCACACACCTTTTCTGCATTTTTAGAAGGTATCTATTTTAATACAATATATATCAGAAATCAATAGAAGTCCTATATTATATATACACCCGATAAACACATCTGATAGCATACCACCAAAAAATAAAAAGATCAAAACGCCCACCTAAATAGATCTAAACGCCCACTTATACCAGCGCCTACTTCATCTTTTTGTCTTCTAAACCTGCTGTGATACTTCCCAGTTCCCTACATTAGCATTAACCCTGGCCTGTATGGTACAATCAGAAGGCTACACCAATATCATAATATATATCGTTGGGGGAAAAAAAATATCGCAATGTAATTATTTTCCAATATCGTGTAGCCCTAGTGTTTGATATTCAGGACTCTTGGCCCAACTCCCATTTTTTAATCATTGCAGAAGATAGATCTCTGTCCTATTATTCCCCCCCAGTGATTTGTCTCTTTCGCACGGTCAAGCTTGGGAAGAGCTGTGCACTCAGAAACCTGTTTCTGCCTCCATGTAGATGTGGCATTCACATTATCTGTGGCGAAAAATGCTGTTTGTCACCGAGATTTCGCAAAATCTGCAAGTTTTTTCAGAAACAAGATCTCATAGGAAGGCATTGGTGACACACCTCCCAAAGGGGGCAGTTGTAAGGCTTTGTCATTCAAATCCAGGAAGTGGGATAAACTGTAAATATGTTTTTATTTCCTATAGGACAAAAGCTGGCCAAACTTTATACAGTTTTGTTGTAGAATGTCTGTAAAATTTCACTTTGATTTGCCTTCAACTATGCAGCGCAAGGGCCGGCCTGATTACATACAAATTAGCTGTTTTAGGTGTGACCTCCTATTTTAAATTTTTGTTAAATTTTAATGAAAATTGTAAAATGCGTGGCCAGCCTTACAGAGGTTTAGGGATCATCATGCTGAGCAGCATGCACAAAGCATTTATGTGTTATGTATGTTTATGCTTAAACCTAGCAGATTTACGGAGTCCCCCTGTAGCACAGGTTTTTTTTTATTTTTTTTATTACCTGTTTATCCTGCATATGTTTTTTCACGTCCAAGCTGTCCAGCAGAAGGGGCAGTTGCAAGAAGTCCAGTTTCTGCTGCTAAATGATCAAAAACACGGTCAATCAAACAGCAAGGGCCATTGAATGCTGCAGAATAGATAGCAGCATTGGGAACAACTGATTACTCTATTAATGAACACTTAAGGAAACGCAGATACTAGCAGGATCAATAGCTTTAGAATAACCATTTATTCAGACAAATATAATAAATCCTTCACTACTACATTTAGAAGGCAAAAATGGAGCGGTGTATACAAATGTAGTCATTAGGTTTGTATTCATTTGAATCTGAGCTGTATATAAGCCAAATGGCACCTCTAAAGTCTCCTTCCCCTGACCATTAGACTTCATAAACACTGGGCGTTTAACCCTGTGCATCAAATCACTTTGTGCCAGGTAGCCTAAATACTCCATGGCTGGATGCTATACAGAGTGGTACTTGCTTTTAGGGCCATTCGGTTTGGTGTCCAGCCGCTGTGTAATTCAGCCAATCATAGACTTTGAGAGTCTGCATGCAGAGGGGGTGAACGCTGCACCTATGCCTTTAGTGTACACGCAAAAGCTGAGATTTGTTGCATAGAGGCTAAATGGCCAGCGTGCCTGAGACCTTAGGTGATATTTTTAATCCTCAGGCCTAAGTAGCCATTTGTCGGGTCCGAAAACTCACATGGCAGAAGAGGTCATGAACCCTATGTGAGCTCCCACATGAAGCTTAAACAGGGTTTAGATCCAGCTTTGATGAGGGAGAACATCAAAAGCGAGTATAAGTGCAAAGGAGCACATTCGTTTTTAGACGGCACCTTCTTAAGATTGCAGTCTTGGTACAGACTTGAACCATCAACTCTATAAGTTTTTTGGATGTTGCACTGTTTTCCATTATTAGAAATAAATGAGAATATATGGAACCATCAACTGTCAGCGGCAGCTGGCATTCAGCAAAAAGCCCAGAATCTGAAACCATCATTTCCTGGGCTTCTGGTCTTAGTAGAGAGTAGGAATCGACCAATATCATTTTTTCATTACCGATACCGATATTTTGGTCATCGCGTATCTGCTGATATTTCTGTACATTTAAATTTTTTTTTTTTTTTTAACTTGACAGGTACTGTTGTGGAGGGATCTGGGGGTCTAAAAGACACCAAACCCCACCTCTGCACTTTAAAAGCATTCAAAACGCCAAGTTTGGCTGTTTTGAATTCTGTCATTTTTTTTTAATCTGGCGCCGAGTACCTGGACGGGTTTTTGCATGGCAGCCCGATCAGAGCCGAATGCGGCTTTTTGATCAGGCCTTCAGCGGCCGTGCAGGCTGGTTTCCCTGGTCTCCCGGTGGGACGGGAGACCCTGGCGAGCCACGGGAAAGGGTGGGGGGGGGGGGAGGTGGGCCTGTCAGATTATTTTGTAAAGAACAGTGATTCCTGAAAATATTCTGTAGCTAAACTGTATCATGGCCTCATGCCTGTTGCACGTGGTATTTGGAAAAAATGTTGCTTTGGAAAAATTACAGGAAAATTACCTTTTTTAAATTGGTTTGTTATTCATTCACTGTTTAAAAATATGTGTATCGAAATCTTCTACTAAATTAAAGCCCTATCCGTGCCAAAAAAGTATATTAAGGGAAAAATACATGTTCTCAAACTCAGATTTGGCGAGAAAGAGGCCCACCTACTCAAATGGTTAACAAACGGGGCAAAGTGACAGTCTTAAGCTAGAAAAATACTTCTAGAAACTACTTGGAGACTCATTCACTAAGCTAAAACCTTTGTCATGTAATGAAAGTCAAAACTAAGGTAGTTCAGTTCTGTCAAAATACACTGATCAGTCCTGCTTGCTGTACTGGCGGTGCTGATCAAGTAGATAAAATCTAACAGAGTGGTTGTATACAAGTTGATCATTAGATTGACTTTTTTTGCAACATTCCTGCCCAAATGCGGATCAAATTCGGCCGACCCTTGCTGAGCTGGCTGAATTTCGATGCATAGATGGCTAGCTTAGGTCTACATGAAGTGTTCTAATCCTCTGCAACCACATGCAGACTTTAGCCGCTGCAGTGGCTGAATTACCAGGGTTGTAAAGGTCACACTTGTGACCCAGTCTGGTGTTTCACCACTGTGGGGGGCCCCAAGCAGTGTTGGCAGTGAAAGAAAAAAAGTGGTCGTAAAAACTCCACTTTTCCTTGTCCTTCTTCCCCCGCCTCTTTGCGCACCTGACTAGCAGACCCTCCCCCCCGAGCCAAGGTTATCCAATTTAACATTTGCCCAGCTCTGGAACTGCGCATGTGTGGAAGCTTGGGACAAGGCACCTTTCCTTTTTAAAGCAACTGCAAGGAGGGGGTGCGGGGAAGAGGACGACTAAACCCTGCAGCTAAATAGAGGTTAGTGTGTGACCGCTCTGTAGGGCAGTCAGGCAGTTACTCTCTCTGTGCATGGTCACTGATGTAAGGGGTGAGTGGAAACACTAGAGTAAGGGGGGGGACACTGATATAAAGGTTCCCGCTTATATTCGTGTTCACTCCCCTTCTTACATCAGTGAACCCCTTTACCCTTGTGTATTCACTCTGCAGACTGGTAAAAAAGGGGAGTTTCCATCATTCCCCCTTACATCGGAGCCAGCAGAGTTCACCCTTGGGCCCCGTCAAGTGGATCTGCTTGCTTGGCCGGAGATCTTTCCACTGAGCAGGTCCGTGTCTGCTTCGCCAATGCAGAGTGGACACGGGCTAAACCCGCTGTTCTTTATGGGGCAGTTGGATGAAAACGGACCGCCTGTCCATCCAACTATCATTAGACCTGATCTGCTGGACGGATGGGGCCCCATCCATCTGTTTTTAGCAGACTGTATCAGATCTGCTGACATCCCTCTCTTATGTCAGGGCCCGCAGAGTTCCCCTTTACATCAGGGCTCACGTAAGGCAAACCCTGTGTACTTTGATGTACTGTAGAGGGGAACTCAATGTAAAAGGGGGTTCTATTGTGAGAGCATGAAGAGGGCCTGCTGCAGAACATGCAAAAGGGTCCTGCTTTGGAGGTAAAGGACCCTGGGCTTGGGTCGGAGGGCCCTTCATGGTTTTTTGCATCAGAGCCCTGACGGTTCTAGTTACGCCTCTGACCCACTCATAACCGTAGCTTCATCAAGCCTAAAGCATTAGAAAGTTTGTGAATTGGTGTCCTTAACTAAGTAGATTACTTTGCTGCCCTGTCTTAAATATCAAAATGGGCAAAAAATAAAGTGTGATTTGAAGTGTACGCTCCACGTTAAAACTAAGATGCAATAAGCCATGCCTTAAGGAGTCTTGTTGTCTTTCATTTTTAGGGTCAGGATGTTAATCGGACGCTAGATGGTGGTCGAAAGCCTCTACATTATGCAGCAGACTGTGGGCAAGAAGAAATACTGGAGTATCTCCTGTCAAAGGGAGCTGATATCAACGTAAGTCACTTGAAGCTCCCCCCATCCCTTTCAAAGAAGGCAGATCATTATTTTTTAAGCAGAACTCTAAGTTTGTCACAGTTTTTAAAGATCTGGCTGCTTCAATAACCTAAGTGGTGCTGACTAGGTGTTAATGTGCTTAGTCCTGCACTGAACTACACTCATGCAATGACATGTGAGTAAGCTGTTCAGTCCCTACTGGGGACTTCCAATGGCAAAAACTAAGTACTGTGGAAGGGAATTTTTTAGGTACCGTATTTTCCGGCGTATATGACGACCCCCCTAATTTTCAAGTTAAAACATAGGTTTTGGGCTATACTCGCGTATGACTACCTCCCTTCCAAAACAAGGCAACACCATTGAAAAAAACATCAGATTTCTCATAGATCTCCAAGGTACCCCAAGTACTGTAATACATGTAATCTCTCATAATATCTCCAAGGTAACCTAAGTACAAGTACAGTATTACCTTACCGGTAGATGTAATCTCAAGACGCTGGCTGTCCGGGAATCCAGTACCGGTATACCATATGTACCGTAGCTTCAGCTACATACAGTATACCGCGCTGAGCCAATCATGGGAGAGCGATGTATTCTTTTATTTAATGCAAAGCCTGCTCGGATTGGCAGAGACAGAGAGGCGGGCTGATGTTACTCAGCCAATCCGAGCAGGCTTTGCATTCAATAATAGAATACATCACTCTCTGTGGTTGGCTCAGCGCGGTACACTGTATGTAGCCGAAGCTACGGTACATACGGTATAGCGGTACAGGATTCCCACCCAGACAGCGTCTTGAGAGATTACATCTACCGGTAATACTTACAGTTAGGTTACCTTGGAGATATTATACTCGGCGTATAAGACGACCCCCCCGTTTTTGGAGGATTTTTTTGAGGTTCAAAAGTAGTCTTATACGCCAGAAAATACAGTAAATATTGGCTTTCTCTTTGTAATAGCAGGGTGTCACTAAACATAATAGGCTATTAAAAAGGATTATTTAAAAATGCAGCTATGGTGGTGCCCATCGATTTTTTTTTTTTTTTTTTTTTTTTTTAATAGGCTACTAGGTTGATTCCCAAGCACAGCTCCCTACCTTCTAGCCCTCCACTCTTCTGAGTGTCAACTTCCTCCCTGTACACTGGCCCAGCTCCTCCATCCTTCCATTCAACTCTGTACATTGTTTTGTGTGGCTGCTGGGAAAATAGCAAAGGGGAATACTAGAGTGTTACTTCAGTCTGCAGGGTGCTCCCATCCCATCCGAGGTGGTGGTGGTGGTGCTCAGGGCTTTTGGATATCTACACAAGGGAACCATTTACAGGTGAATAATACGTAAAAGCACATGTATTCAAGTGGAGTTCTACTAATTTTTGTGTATATTAAAGTCAGCAGCTACAAAAAAGTGTAGCTGCTGAAAAAAAAAAAAACACTCACCTGTCCCACGGTCCAGCGATGCGGCTGTTCGATGCCTCACTTCTCTCTCTCTCTCTTCTGCATGGTGCCGGCATTGCAAATGCGGGCACCCGGCTGTGGTAGCTTTAATTTCAGGGTTTTCCACTACTTTAATAATAGAGCAGGAAATCTGGGTGAGGTAATATGAGGTGCTAAGAGATCCACTTGAACAAAGCTGTTTGGCCGCAGTTCTTATTTGACAATATTGTTTGTTTTTTTGGCATTATTTGCCACCCTGCATTGTAAAACATTCTCTAAAGTCTTGCCATTAGAACTGTGACTTGATTACCCATTACTGGAAAATGTTCTATGTTCAGCTAATCCCTGAACATAACTCCTGTCTGGTTTAGGTCATATAAAAAGGATCACTGTTTGTTTTTTATTCCTCAATGGTAAAGTGGTTCTAAAGGCTCAAGGTTTTTTATCTTCATGCATTCTAAACGTGAAGGTAAAAAACGTTCTCCGTGCAGCAGTCCCTCCCCCGTTTGACACCTGAACCCCATCGAACGATGTGCACAAGTGCCTCGGCTCTTCGTGGACTCTTTCTTTACTGGCTGAGAGCCATTGGTCCCCTGCTGTCAATCACAGCCGGGTAAGCCAATGAGAAGGGGGGAGGTGCAAGCAGTGGCTATGTGTTTGAATGGACAGACAGAGCTGCGGCTTGGGGAACGAGCCTGTTTGGGTGCCCCAATTGCAAGCTACCTGCTCTGGGGGCAGAAGGTAGGGGCCAAGAGCGCTGGCGAGGAACCCAAGAAGAGGGAGATCGGAGCATCGGGGCTGCTCTGTTCAAAACTACTGAACAGAGCAGGTAAGTATGACCTGTTTGTTCATTATTTTTTTTATTTTTAATTTTGTAATATCCCTTTTAAACCTGGAGGTGAAAACTTGACTTAACTTCACGTGACTGAACTTACTAACTGGCAGCTGCTATCCTAACCTGTTGTACAGTTTGTCATTAAAATACACATTTTTATATATTTTTTTAATAGGCACCAGATAAACATGGCATCACTCCTCTTTTGTCTGCCACCTATGAAGGACATATGAAATGCGTCAAGCTGCTCCTGGAAAGGGTGAGGATAATGTTTGCATATCTCCCAACTGTCCCTCATTTAGAACTAAATTCCTCTGTCCCCCTTTCTCTTCATTTGTCCATCTTTTTCGTCCAGTTGTTATGTTTTGGTTGTTACCTCCCCATTTTCATTGTTTGACTACTGCCCTAATTGTTCTATCGGTATAATGTTGTGTTATGTTACAACTTGTGTATTTGCCTTTTTTCTTGTGAGAAGACCAGACCTAGAAGTTGTTGTGTTTGTTTTTTATTTTTTTCCTGCACCAATTTCTATAAAATCTTGTATGGCAAACTGTGATCTTCGTCCTAAAAGGCAGTCTTATCCTTTAAGAGGTTGTAAACCCATTAAAATGTATTATTTTTTTTTTTCAACCTGAAAGAGAAACACAAATTGAGCTAGTATGCATCGCATACTAGCTCATTATGAAATACTTACCTTAGAACGAGCCCCCGCCGTGCCGCCAGCTTACCTGTATGACGGGCGACATGTTCAGTCGCCCGTCTTCCGGGATCGTGCGTGGGAGCAGACGGTCACGGCACAGGGCTCTGAAGGAACGGCACCAGCGGCCAGTGATGTCACTGGCTGCATGTAAGGCAAATATCTCCTAAACGGTACATGTTTAGGAGATATTTACAGTACCTATAGGCAAGCCTTATCATTGGCTTACCTATAGGTAAAAGTTGCAGAGGAGGGTTTACTTCCTCTTTAAACTTGTATTTTACCATGAGTATTTTATATGCATTTTTCAGGGGGCAGGTAACTGTTTTCATGCCTTTTTGATGATCCTGTGTTTTGCACATGCAGAGTAAAGCCACACGTTTAAATAAAAATCTAAAGGCTCCTATCCTGCCTAAACTGATTCCAAATCCAGTTATTTTTGTGATTGATGCCTCCAAAAGAAAGTATATTAAAAAAAAAAATCTGCCTTTATCTCTCCTGAATGAGCTAAATCCTCCATTTGTGCCTCACACGCTCTCCTTCACAGAAACTACAATTATGAAGCACACAAAGGGCTAAGGACACTCTAGGAGGTAGAAGGTCCTTGGGCACACTAACAAACCTGTCCCTATCAACTAACACAGTGGTTGGTACTTCTGCCTTGCTGCACTGGGGTTCAAATCCCAGTTAGGACTCCATCTTCAGCTTACTCCCACACTCCAAAGACATCCTGGTAGGTTAACTGGCTCCTGTCCATGTTGGCTCCAGTATGTGTATGTATGCATGTTAGATCAGGACCTTAGATTGTGAGTGTCTTGAGGGCAGGGACAGCGATGCGTAAATTGTCAGAACTATGTACATACTTGTAATAGTAACCACTCCTCAGTATCAGGATTGTTATACAGTTTCCATCAGCAGAACAACAGGTGATCACTTTCTTTGCATTTAGGGATCCTAAAATTGGTCTTGCCTAGAGCAAACCTGTATAAGGGCTTATTACTGATGTATTACTGTCAAGACTTTTTACTATCAGTGGGTCCAGTTGACATCTGTGTGCTTAAAAATGCCACATAGGGGGGATCTTATGTTCTTTTTTGAGTTAAAGTACACCAAGGAAATCCTGTAGGCTTCCATTGTTGAAATCTCTTGAGAATGTTGGTTCCCTTGCTGCTATTCTGAACTACAGTGTTTTCTGCATGAAATTGGCCTAGAGATGAGGAATTCTGACCCAGATTTGCAGCATGCTTGTTTTGGGCCTGCAAATCGAACGTATTTAAACCAGACATAGTTTGGCACCTAGCTTTCTCTATCCTTCATTGACTGACGCAGTTCTCTGATCCAGATCAGTAGGGTTATACTACCCCCTACAGGAGTAGGACACTAGGCAGAAAAAAAGTTATGTCTACGCCTATGGGCAGTCCCAGAGGGTACACCCTCTCACTTCCTGCAATGGATGTCATTTTTAATCTGCCTAGTCAGGAGTAAGGACCTAGTTCCTTGCTGGGATCTTTGGTCCTGGCATAAAAGTGTTTTTTTATGTAGATTTTTTAGCTAGCTTTTTTTTTTTTCTCCGGAATTTTTTCCTGTGAGATCTTCAAACAACTATGCCGGGCTGGGTGACAGGCTGGATCACTATATCCAGTGGTCACCCCAGTCTGGCCAGCGAGCGCTAGCAGGCCTTAGCTCCGCGCTGGGTTGGCCGCGACATAGTCCCACTGGACGGGGACTGGCCCCGTGAGTTAAACGTCTCGCCAAGACGCACACGACAGGGTCTAGGCTTATGTCGCAGCGTTCCTATTTGGCCGACTTCGGTGGCGTGGGGTCCTGTCAGGAGATGGCGCCCGCCTGTGTTCCTGGTATGGTGGGTTAACGTTCCCCCCTCCTCCCCTTCCCTGGTGGATTTTGGGGTGGATGCGTGCCTCCTCCCTGGGATGATCGGACCCTCACACTCCTGGATTTCCCTCTATCCTTTCGTGACCCCCCCTCCACGTGGGGGACTGTTAGGCCTACCTGGGGCTGGAACCTCTTTTACAGGCCGCATGGTGGGCCGGGGAGTGCGCTGTCCGCGGTGCTTGACCGATTGTGCGGAGGGGGGGGGGCCTTGGTGAGGTTCCTACAGCTGGATAGTGTAGATGGGCTGGCAGAGGGACCCCCTGTGGGTCCCGAATACCAAGTTCCCGCACGGGGCCGCCATTTTCCTGTAGCCTCCGTCTGCTTCTATGGCGGCGGCCATCTTGGTACACCAGTTTTCGGCCATTTTGCAGTGGATTTCTTGCTGTGAAGGCCGGAGGGGGTGCCTGGAGGTGTACTTTTGGTGGGGGGGGGGGTTCGGGGGCGCGGCGTCCCTTCTCTCCGGGTAGCTTCCTGGCTCACTTCCCTTCATTGAGCCACCACCGAGAACCGCCTAATCCGATTGCTTGTATGGGGCCAGTGAGTCATGAGGGTAGTCTCTCTCTCTCTCTCTCTTTCTCTCTTTCTCTCTTTCTCTCTCTCTCTTTCTCTCTTTCTCTCTTTCTCTCTTTCTCTCTTTCTCTCTTTCTCTCTTTCTCTCTTTCTCTCTTTCTCTCTTTCTCTTTCTCTTTTTCTCTTTCTTTTTTTCTCTTTCTCTTTCTCTTTCTCTTTTTCTCTTTCTTTTTTTCTCTTTCTCTTTCTCTTTCTCTTTTTCTCTTTCTTTTTTTCTCTTTCTCTTTCTCTTTCTCTTTTTCTCTTTCTTTTTTTCTCTTTTTCTTTTTTTCTCTTTCTCTTTTTCTCTTTCTTTTTTTCTCTTTTTCTTTTTTTCTCTTTTTCTTTTTTTCTCTTTCTCTTTTTTTCTCTTTTTCTTTTTTTCTCTTTTTCTTTTTTTCTCTTTCTCTTTTTTTCTCTTTTTTTCTCTTTTTTTCTCTCTTTTTTTCTCTTTTTTTCTCTCTTTTTTTCTCTTTTTTTCTCTCTTTTTTTCTCTCTTTTTTTCTCTCTTTTTTTCTCTTTCTCTTTTTTTCTCTCTTTTTTTCTCTTTCTCTTTTTTTCTCTTTTTTTCTCTCTTTTTTTCTCTCTTTTTTTTTCTCCGTGTCTGACCTCCAGGGAGCGCTGTAACGCTGTGGAGCCGCTTCCTTTAAAAGAAAAAAGTCATTTTTTGTCATTTTTTGCAAATTTTGCTGGCGGATTCCTCAGGCTCAGTATGGACCCTGCAGGCCACGTGACCCCCTGTCCTGGGGGTAACCCAGATAATAGTGATATTCATTTTGGATCAAAACTTTAAGGTAAGAATTCCTTCCATGCCAAACTTTTTTTGCAGTTTAGAACAGGATGGCCATGGCTACATGAAGGTACACCACTTACATGAGATGATTATACAGTCTAATGGGCCATACACACTATAAAATATTCTTTAGATTTTTTCCTTCAGACTTACCAAAACCATATAATAATGAGGTCAAACCTAAACACTTTCAATTTGTATGCAATCTGGCAGGCCCTTGCACTACATAGAAAAGGTAAATCTAAAGGAAATCTGACAACAAAAGTTGTATAGTGTGTATCCAGCTTAACTGATTGGATCAGGAGATTCTCATTGCATGTCTTTGGGTCATATTATTTAATTTTGCTTGGGGCTCCGTCTGCCTTCTGCACCACCTAGGTTTGTAGTAGCCAGGTTGCAGTAATCTAATCCTTGCACACTTTGTTTGGAGTGTCTTGGCTTGATAAAGGTGCCTCTCTCTCTTTTGTTATCAGACTATATCCATTTTAAATAGATTTAATCCAGGAATCGAGCACAGCTGCTACAGAGGTAGATCAGGTCTTCACTTCAACCCATTCCTTTCATATACTGTAAGTGGCTTTGACATTTCCATCCAATCTAATTTAAATGTCATCAGAGACATCTCCCCTGTGCAGCGGGAGTGCGCCCAGTGTACTTCTAGGTTGCCAAAGTTAAAAGCAGCCATGTGAAACAGAAATCCCTGTGTGCCATCCCATTGAAATGACAGGGCTTAATCTGCTCGGGCAGCAATGAAGTACTTTCTTCTTTAGTCCCGCCTTCCCACCAGACAAAACACTCTGGTCATGCTCTTGATACTTAGTGTTTTTATTTTATTAATAAATGAAGATCAGGGTGTTTCTGGAGGTCATTGGGACCCAGTTTAGAGAAAAAAATTGCTTATGCAGAATGTTACTGTGTTTTTGATTTATCTAATGATCTTAACCACTTGCCGACTGCCTAACGCCGATCTACGTCGGCAGTCAGCCCCTCACAGGCAAAGTGACGTAGGTCTACGTCGCTAGCCTGTGAGGGTCTAGGGAGCGAGCGCGCGCGCGCCGCCGGAGGCCCGCTCCCGCGCGGGGGGTGCGTGACCACGCACCCCCCGCGCGTGTGACCGGCGGACCCGATGTCCGCCGGTCACTCTGCGATCGTCGGGGGAGAGGGAGGGAGAGGGAGAAAGTGTGTAAACAAGCTGCCTGTCATTCTCCCCTGTGTATGAAGGATGATCATACAGTTCTACTATGTAGAACCGTTGATCACTGTTCATACATCTGAAGCCACAGCCAATCACAGTAGAAAGCACGCCCCTAGGGACACACATAGCCCCTCCCTTTCAAAAAAGTTAACCCCTTCACTGCCAGTGTATTTTTACAGTAACAGTGCATATTTATAGCACTGATTTACTGTAGAAATGTCACTGGTAACCCCAAAAGTATCAAAAATGTCAGTCAAGGGTCCGATCTGTCCGCCGCAATGTCGCAGTACCGCAAAAAAAACGCAGATCGCCGCCATTACGCGTTAAAAAAAAAAAACAACAAAAATCTTTCCCTTTGTTAGTAAACGCGATAACTTTTGCGCAAACCAATCAAAATATGCTTTTTGCGTTTTTTTTTTTTTTTTTTTTTTTTTTTACCAAACATAGGTAGCATAAAACAAATTGGCCGAAAATGTTAAAAAATTTAGATTTTTACATTTTTTGGGGGGGGAATTTCATATAAATAAATGTGAAAAATATTGCTATTTTTGCAAAATTTACGCTCGTTTTTTGTTTATAGCGCATGATCAAAAAATCGCACAGGTGATCAAATACCACCAAAAGAAAGCTCTGTTTGTGGGAAAAAAAGGATGCCAAATTCGTTTAGATACAGCCTCGCACCACCGCGCAATTGTCCGTTAAAGTCACGCAGTGCCGAATCACAAAATACCCCCTGGTCAGGAAGGGGGTAAAATCTTCCGGGGCTTAAGTGGTTAAAGTGTGTGTTTTTTTTTTTTTTTTTTTTTTAACCCACAACATTAAATTCAGTCTGTATATGCAGTAAAGCGTGCCTGTTATACTACTCACTGTGGAACCTAAGGGATTAATTCTAAGCATTGTGTAAAAAGGCTCTGTTTTGATCCAGTCTTCTCTGATCCTCCCTTTTTTCCACAGTCCCCAAACCATCTCCTGATAGTACAGAGCTTTGGGGGCAAGCTGCACGTGCTCAGTTTAATGTGTATTGCTGGAGAGTTTTTTTTTTTTTTTTTTTTTTTTTTTTTTTTTTTTTTGCGTGAGTGCATGTGATTAGCACAGGGCCAATCTGCGCGGTCCAGACAGAGGATCAGGGGTACTGCAGCCTCATAGGACAAGCAGGGGGAGAATAAAATCTCCTCCTACAAGCCTTAACCAGACACTGATTGAAGTCCCAAGACTGCTATATACTGCTGATGAGAAAAGGTATTCAGCAGTTTATATTTACTGAAACTATTGCATTTCCAGGTTCTGTGTACTGTGGAAGTCCAAATATAGTGAATGAAGGGTACTGGGTTAGGTTAAGTAACACTTTAGTATAATAAATACAAGCATTTCCGTGGCTGCTATTGCTAAATATATACTAAATGGAATTGATTGCTTCTGTGCTTGGATTGCTTGGCATTTTGTAAATTGTGACTTTCGTACAGGGGGCACATGAATGTCAAGCATATTAATCCAGAGCCCTTTTTTATTTTTTTTATGCATTTATTTTTTTAGCACACGTTCAAAAATCATTTTAGGTTTGAAGATTGCATAAAACCCCAAAAACATATATTTGAAAGACACCGTAGAGAATAAAAAAAAAAAAAAAAAGTGGTAGTTCCAATTTTTTATGTTAGACGATATTCGTGTAAAGGTCTAGGAAACACAAAGTTTCAGTAAAAATACACCTAAAGTGGTTAACCTCAGTCATGGAATCTGAGCAAACCACTTAGATCTTACTAATTCTATGAAGGCAGCGCTGCGAGTATGGGTAACTGTGGATAAGATTGTCGAGAAGGGAATAGGGGGAGTCTTTTCACCCCATGCGCCAATATGGAAGAACCCTTGCCTACCACATTTTTCTATTCACCTTGACCCAGCTATCTGGACGCGGTATAATATAAAGATGTTGGGTGACATTGCTGGTGAGGGGGGAATTCTACAATTTGAGACCTTAAACAGGTTTATTCTTCCAAACTCATTTCTTTTCGTTATTTACAGCTTAGGCAAGCCTTTCAGGCCTAATTTGATATAACAGGGCTCAGAACGGGGCTTGTCTATTCAGAACACAGTTTTTCTGCTGAGGGGGGGGGGAGTGTGTTCCTTTCCTCCAATCCGCTCTTCTACCCTCTAACAGCAGCCTCTCTGCCCCCTCCTCTGTGCTCCTGACAGATGAAGAGAAGTTTTTAACAAGATTGGGGTGTAGGGAAGAGAATACTGCAGATAAACAAGTAAAACCTATGTAGAAGGATTTGTTTCATCTGTGTAACATTTGAGGCCAGTTACTTCACTGGTTATATGTGAGGATTTACAACCACTTTATATTTTAGCAAAAAATTGGGTAATCACAAATGTGTGCTCTACAACAGTGTTTCTCAACTCCGGTCCTCAGGGCACACTAACAGGCCAGATTTTAAGTATTACCTTGGGGAGAGGCAGACTAGAATACTGCAATCACTGAGCAGCAAATTATATCACCTGTGATGTATTTCAGTTTTCTTGCAAACCTGGCCTGTTAGCGTACAAAACTTAAACAACTAGGTTGAGCCAAGTTAATAGATACCCAACATGTCAAACCTTTAAAATTGTGCGTGCCCGTTAAATGGTGACAAACTTCAGTACCCTAATTTTTCCATAGGCGACACTTTAAAATCCCCTACAGGTCATCCGTTTGAAGTTATGCAGGAGCTCTGGTGCTAAAACTATTGCTCTCAGGCATGTGTGGTGATATGTAATGTGGTGCCTATATTTAAAAAGGAATCAAAGTCTTTGCCAAGTAACTATAGACCTGTTAGTTTAACTTCTATAGTCGGGAATATACTGGAGAGTTTAATAAAAGACCACATAGATGAGTTCTTGCTGGAAAAAATATTTTAAGCAACAGACAGCATGGATTCATGAATGTCAGAAGTTGTCAAACAAACCTAATTTATGAGGAGGTACGTAAAACCTTGGACAGAGTGTTGGCTGTGGACGTAGTATACTTGGATTTTGCAAAAGCGTTTGACACAGTTCCCCACACACGGCTAATGTGTAAGGTAAAGTCTACAGGCTTGGAAAGATCAATTTGTAAATGGCTAGAAAATTGGCTAAAAGATAGAATTCAGAGAATAGTGGTCAGGGCTGTGGAGTCGGAGTCGAGGAGTCGGAGGAAATTTTGGGTACCTGGAGTCGGAAAACAATGCACCGACTCAGACTCCTACTAAATTTAGATTGGAATTTAAAAAAAAGCAAGTTTAAATGTCCCAATTCACAAAAAGTTATAATTAATGACTCGGTATAAGGAAACTTATAATTGAGGAGGCCAAATGTAAAAAGGAAGAACTACAGAAAGTTCTGAAAGGACGTTTTGTCTTCCTTAAAATGGATGCATGCACACGTCAGAGTCAATTATTTTGCTATTAATGTTAGATTTGTGGATGAAAATAACAAAACAATAACACTGAGGAATCCAGGTTACTGATAAATGTTCTGGAGCTGAGAGCGATCCGGCTTTGCCTAGTCCATTGAACTGAGTGCCTGCAGGGTTGTCCAGTGTGCATTCAATCGGACAATGCCATGGCCGTGGCTTATGTCAATCACCAAGGGGGCACCAAAAGTGTCCTTGCGGCCTTGGAAGTGGCCGGCATCCTCCGATGGGTGGGCTTTGTTCCAGCTAGCTCTCTCCGCTGTTCACATTCCAGGAGTGGAAAATTGCCAGGCGGATTACCTCAGTTGACAGACCTTGGTTACAGGGGAATGGTCCCTCCATGCGGAGGTGTTCCAGAAGTTGTGCCTTCGTTGGGCCCTCCAGATGTAGATCTGTTGGCGTCTTGGGTCAATAGAAAAGTACAGAGGTTTGTGGCCCACTCCCGGGACCCTCTGGCAGACGCGCTGGTGGCCCCATGGGGTCAGTATCAGCTGATGTATAAAGAGGAGATATGAATATCAAGATTGTATAAAGTCACAGAATAATAATAATTTTTTGGATATTACATGATTGACACAATTGTATAGAATTCAGATAAAATTTGGACATGCATGGAGGACTTGACATAAAGTAGATAAATGACATACTTACATTTCATATTATAATAATGAAATATATCATATAGTCAGCCTCCAAATGGTATGTCTTCATATCTATGAGCTCTACGTGTTTTGTGGCTCTCCATCCACTCATCAGGAGCTTTATTAGAAATTGTATATGTAAATATAGACTTATATTTGAATACAAAAATCTCATATATAGGAGAGGAGTATAACAAATTGCTCCAAAAATGTAAATAATCAGGGAATCCGACTACTTGCATACTTGCATATCTGTAACTAAAATAACCCAATAACTATGAGGGGAGAAGAGACTGCCCCAAAAGCGAAATGCCTAGAGCTCATGGATATGAAGATATGTAATATCCAATAAATTATTAATTATTATTCTGTGGCTTTATGCAATTTTGATATTCAGTGAGTGACTTACCTCACATAAAGTCCCAGGACCAGTGTTTCTTTTCTGTATCAGCTGATGTATGCCATTCCTCCTCTCAAGTTGCTGCCAAGATTTCTTCGCAGGATCGATACAGAAGGGATTCCGGTCATTCTTGTGGCTCCAGAATGGCCTCGCCGAGCTTGGTACACCGACCTGGTCAGGCTAGTCGCAGACGCTCCTTGGAGACTTCCTCTCAGGGAGGATTTACTGTCTCACGGACTAATCTTCCATCCTGCTTTACGGTCACTGGCTTTGACGGCTTGGCTGTTGAAAGCCAGGTGCTGAAGGACAGGGGATCGTCTGCTTCAGTGATTCCCTCTGTTTAAAGCGAGGAAAGCGACTTCTAGGAAGATTTATTATTGTACGTGGAAGTCGTATATTGCGTGGTGTGAGTCTCTTGGGGCTCCCCCTCGCTCTTACTTGGTGGCACGGATCTTGACTTTCCTTCAACGGTGAGTTGATCAAAAGTTGGCCTTGAGTACCATCAAGGGTCAGGTTTTGGCCTTGGCAATTTTCTTCCAAAGGCCTTTGGCCACCCATTCCCTGGTGCGTAACTTCATCTAGGTGTTGCTACCTCCGTTGCCACCTTGGGACCTTAGTTTGGTGCTGTCGGTTCTTCAGAAACCTCCTTTTGAAAGTATTCGGGAGATTCGCATGCTTACCTTATCCCAGAAGGTGGCCTTCTTGGTGGCTATCGCTTCTGTGCACAGGGAGTCGGAACTGGTGGTATTGTCCTGTCGTTCTCCCTACCTGGTGGTTCACAGACAGGGATAAAGTGGTACTTCTTCATCCGAATCCGTCCTTCCTTCCGAAGGTGGTTTCCAGTTTTCACTTAAATGAGCACATCGTGTTACCTTTGTGTGCGAAGCCAAAACATCCTAAGAAATTTGCGCTGCATACTCTGGATGTTGTTCTTCTAGATTGTAAGCTCTAACGAGCAGGGCCTTCTAAGTCCTCCTGTATTGAATTTTCTTGTAACTGTATGGTCTTCCCTCATATTATAAAGCGCTGCGCAAACTGTTGGCGCTATATAAATCCTGTATAATAATAATAATAATGTGGTTTGGGCAATCAGGATGTACTCGGCGACTGAGTCTTTTCGAAAGTCAAGTTCGCTCTTTGTACTCACGGATGGTCCAAAACAAAAAGGGCCGTCTGCAGCGACTGTTTCCAGATGGATCAGACAGAATTGTGCAGGCTTATTCAATTAAGGGTCAGGTTCCACCTTTCCCTGTTAAGGCGCATTCTACTCGGGCGCTTAGTGCTTCCTGGGCTTTTTGCCATCAGGCATCTGTGCTTCAGGTTTGCAAGGCGGCAAACCTGGTCGTCTTTTCACACCTTTACCAAATTTTTTTAAGGTGGATGTGCTGGCATCTGCAGATGCCTCTTTTGGCCGCAAGGGTGTTTACTGTTTCAGGTGGGCCTCATCTTGTTCTGATGAGTCCTGTGTTGCCTGGTTGGCTATGTTTAGCCTTGGGGACTTGTTTTTTCTGCTGTTCCCTCCCTTCTTTTTTTGTCACTGCTTTGGGACGTCCCTAATGATATGCATCAGAGACTGCGTCCGTCAATAAGCGATAGAGAAAACTGGATGTTTGACTTACAGTAAAATACGTTTCTCTTAAGTTCATTGACGGACGCAGTACCTGCTCCTCTATTTTGAGTTAGGTTGGTATTATTTCTGACACTGCTTTGATACAAAACTGACATCCTATGCAGGAAGAGGGTATATCCCCTGGGACTGCCCAAAGGCGTAGCAAGAACTTTTTTCTGCTTAGTGTCCTATTCCTGTAGCACGCAGTATAACCCTACTGATATGCATCAGACGCTGCGTCCGTCAATGAACTTAACAGAAAAGGATTTTACGGTAAGTCAAAAATCCATTTTTCTCCTGCTGTCGCAAATTCGATCATGCTTTGCTGGGTTTTTTTTTTGCCTTCCTCTGGATCAACTGCGGGTATAGGATTGTGTATATGGGATTGTATGTTTGGATTTTCTTTACTGTTTATTGGTTGAGCCAGATGGGCTTGTGTCTTTTTTTTTTTTTTTTTTTCAACCTGATGGACTTGTCATTTTCAACCTGAGTAACTATGTAACGTGTATATGTATCGCAGTCAACATTTTTAAGCGTAGGTGCCCCCAACGCATGCGTTTACAATTGTGCGTGTATATGGAAGCAGAGGGGACCTCAAATTTTTTTTATTAAGGATTTTTTTTACTAGGGATTTTATGTGTTTTGGTGTAACCTACATTTTTTACAATTTTTAAAAAACTTTTTTTTTAACTTTTTTTTTTTTTTTTTTTTTTTGTGTGTTCATAACAGAGGACAAAATGTGATGATTTTTTGTTTTTCGTAAGTTATGTTTTCCATGTCGCTTCCAGGTCACTGGGCAGAGGACAGTGGGACGCATGTCTGCTCGGCTACCTCCCATCTACCCAGCAGCACCCGCCAGGCCAGTCCCGGCATGTCAGTAGGCGCATGGATCTTGGGATGGCAAAAAAACTGGTCCTGTGGACAAAGCTCCACCCCACAAAGGGATGGTTTGATGGATTTGGTGTAGAGGAACTCAGTGAGCCTAACTTCAGTCTAATGCCGCCACGTAAGCTAGGTCTTTTTGTCCAGCATAAGTACCTGACCTCACATGTTCTATTGCTTTAATGGGCAAAAGGAAAAACTTACCAGAAGAGTGGAGATTGTTTTATACCTGTAAATGTAGCCAACCTATTGATGTCTGTAATCTGGGAATGAAATGTCCAATAAGCTCATAAAGGTGTGGTGGTCAGGTTTCCACATTTTCTTGACCACACAAGGTAGCTTGCACCTCCATTTAATAAATTGGCCTGTTTGAGGCCACACAGCTCTGCGGAGTGAGCCTAGACAAATAAGCAGCTACAGAATGCCTAAATTTAAAAGTTCTTTGTAGCTTGCTTTCTTGTACTGTATGAAGTACAAAAGTATCTTGCTCAAAGTCCACTTGGTTTTCTAATAGGTAGGAAATATTAGTGATGTCCCTCAGAATGTGCTCTTCCTTTTCTGTATTCTTCGTGCACCATATGCTTCTAAATCTAATTAAATGTTTACTTGGCGCGTGACTGTGGTGCTGGTGCCGTATTTTACGCACCGTTTCAGATCGCACATCAGCTATGTCGTTTTAATATGTTTCTGTTCTAACCAGGCCAGTCAAGCACAACACAACCCTCTTTATAATTCGCTCTGCTCCTTTGTAACCAACAATTGATAATTCATTGAGGGTGCCAGAGTCCTCCGCCAGTTCTCTCTCCTGCCTTTACAAGGCTAAGTCTTTAATTTTCCAAATGGCTCTGTTGGAATTATTGGCTTAAATGCATTCCAAAATCCGACTTTTTTTCTGTACCTTGTTGTTTTACAAACTTTTTCCCAAGTTTGTCACAGATCTGTACTTTAAAAAAATAAAAAACGGAAATAGAAGGCACTTTTTAGCGTTTAAAGGCCAAATTCAACTTTGTAGTAAAATAAATGTATGCACTCAAGGGGCTCCACTACTTTTAAAACCACTGTGCAGCTTTAAAATCTGGAGTTTAATTTAGACCTCATACCTCCTAGGCCCATTCAAGCTTACTGCCGGACTGAAACTTTTTTTTCTAACATTGCACTGTTTATCTTTTATCTCTCTGCCTGTCTCCAGCACCGCACCCAGGGATTGGCAGGAGGGGAGAGACATTGCAGTGTGACTAGCCTCGATTGAGTGCTCATCAGAAAAGGGAAGTGTTGAGCTCTCTTAACCACTTCAATAGATGGCACTTTCACCCCCTTCCTGCCCAGACCAATTTTCAGCTGTCAGGACTGTCACACTTTGACAATTACTCGGTAGCCTAGCCACAGAGACCCAACATCCAAGAAGCACCTTCAGGCATTCTAGGAGCATAAATTGCATATCTAATTTCATTTCAACCTATCACGCTTTTGAAGGCCCTGGAGTACCAGGACAATGGAAACACCCACAAATTGACCCCATTTTGGAAAGCAAACACCCCAATGTATAATCTTTGGGGCATGGGGTGCAGATAGGTACTCTGATGGGCTGCAGATAGGTACTCGGGTACTGTGGGCTGCTCAGAGGTACTTGGGTACTCTGATGGGATGGAGACAGGTACTCTGGCTCTTTGATGGACTGGAGACAGGTCCTCTTTATTAGTGGGCAATCAGTGTGTTTTACTTTGTGCTGTAGCGGTAACTATCTGTTACTGCAATCTCCTCCTCGCACAGGATTGGTGTATGAGGAGGAGAGCCCGGTAACAGCTAGTTACCGCGGTTAGGTTACATTCTGTGACCGGCTGTGATTGGACACATGTTAAAGAGCCAGTTTTATTGACTCTTTACCCTGATCAGGGGTGGGCTATGTCAGAGTGAGACTCTCCATCCCCGATGGCTACACTGTGCACCCCTGGGGACACGCACAAGGACAGTGCATGTGGCCGGCTGTGATTGGACACAGGTGATCACATGGTAAAGAGCCATTTTTATTGGCTCATTACACTGATCGGGGATGGGCTGTGTTTCAGCGATTCTGCCGCAATCTCAAAAGGCCCAGGTGTGAATGGAACCTTAGTCCCGGCGGTTCAAACTGATGCAGATCAGATGCAATTCGAAAGGCATAGATTTGCATGGCATCTGAAAATTCATTGTTTTCTATGAAGGATGTTTTATGCGCTGCAATTTTGATCAGGTTAAAAAGGGTCCTTTGCCAGTTTGGAGTGATTCGTTCCAAACTCACACAGCATAGAGTACAGTGGCATTCTGAGATAACTGTTCACAAATGTGATTCACAGTCGGTTTTACATAGAAGTATCGCCAAGGCAGCTTTGTAGAGAAGAGGATGTATGGCATTTTCTAGCCTATGAAGGCAAATTGAAAATCGCAGCAGTACTAAGCTCGCATTGAACAGGGTATTCAGTCACATCCATAAATCGTATCAAAATTGCATCGGAAACCATTGAACAACTATGTTTGACAACCGCACTGAAATCTGACCTGAAAATCGACCTGCATAAAGCAAGCCCTGTTGCTTGTCTGCAGAAGGGCTAAATGTAAACAAAAAACCTGCCAAGCACCCTGGACGGCATGTCCTGGGTGTTGAGCAATATGATTTGTTGTGATATGGGACACCCCGTACATTGGACAGGCTCCCAGCATCCCTGGAATGAGAACTCTACCTCTTATAGGTCTTACACATGCAAAGTGCGCTCTCCCTCACCTGTCGCAGCACTGCTGAGCTTCGCTGCAGTGGGTCACGGGTAAACGCTGTGTATGTACGGGTCTTGAAAGAGGGAGAGCATTCACTCCAGTTATGCTGGGAGCACTTCTAATATACGAGGCATCCTAGATCGCAGGGAGTGCGACTCAGATCTCTCCTATTAGTTTTTCAGCCAGGAATACTGCACAGTGGGCCAGGAATACTGCACAGTGGGGCTATCGGTATAGCACTTAAAGTATAAGTGAACCTTTTATTATTATACAGTGGGGACAATTATTTGATCCCTTGCAGATTTCGTAAGTTTGCCCACTTACAAAGAAATGAAGGGTCTATAAATGTTATAGATGTATTAAAAAGGATAGAGACAGAATATCAAACCAAAATCCAGAAAAAAACACATGATACAAATGTTATAAATTGTATTGCAGTTAGGGATGCACCAATCCGATATTAGGATCGAATATCGGCGCCGGTACTGCCGAAATAGCTGGATCGGTAGAATTAACCGATCCACGGGCCAAACCGGTTTTGCTGAGTCCCGGCTCAGACGTCCCTTACTTGCACCGAGCCGCCGATCCGATTTTGCTGAGTCCCGGCTCAGCCGTCCCTTACTTGGTTTAGTGGTAGTAGTAGTATGGGATGGGAGCCGCTACTTCCTGTATAGGTCTGGCTCACAGGCGGAGTGATATCAGATGCACTCCGCCTGTGAATGGCAGAGCCATACACATGAAGCAGTGGCTTTGCTCTGCACTGCAGCCGCATGCATATTGTGTATGTGTGTAGTTCCGTATCAGTATCGGCAGATACACAATGCCAGGTATCGGGATTAGAAAAGTCAGATCGGTGCACCCCTAATTGCAGTTTAGTGAATAAAAAGTATTTGATCCCCCTACCAGCCAACAATAATTGTGGCTCCCACAGACTGGCCACAGTATGTGCTCATGTGGTACGCAGATGAGTCCTGTCAATTTAAGAAGGTGCTCCTAACAGCAACTCGTTATGTGTATTAAAGACACCTGTCCACAGAATCTCTCTTCCATTTAAACCCAACCATCATGGGCAAGACCAAAGAGCTGTCAAAGGACATCAGGGACAAGACTGTAGGCCTGCAAAAGGCTGGAATGGGCTACAAGACTATCAGCAAGAAGCTTGATGAGAAAAAAGAAGAAATACCATAACCATCAGTCACCCTCGTTCTGGAGCTCCATGCAAGATTTTGCCTCAAGGCAGGGATTCCCAAACTACGGCCCTCCAGTTGTTCAGGAACTACAATTCCCATCATGCCTAGTCATGTATGTGAATGTCAGAGTTTTACAATGCCTCATGGGAAGTGTAGTTCCGCAACAGCTGGAGGGCCGTAGTTTGGGAATCCCTGCCTTAAGGGGTAATGATGATCATGAGAAAAGTGAGGGATCAGGCCAGAACTACACAGGAGGAACTTGAATGATCTCAAGGCAGTTGGGACCAAGGTCAGCAAACAGGCCATTGGTAACACAATAATACACCATGAATTTAAATCCTGCAGCATCTGTAAGATTCCCGTCCTCAAGAAGGCACATGTGCCGGCCCGTCTGAAGATTGCCAATGAACATTTTAAATGCTTCAGAGAAGGATTGGGAGAGAGTGCTGTGGTCAGATGAGACCAAAATTGAGCTCTTTGGCATTCACTCGACTCGTGGAGTTTGGAAGAAGAAAAATGCTGTCTATGACCCTAAGAACACCTCCGTAGAATTAAGCATAGGGGTGAAAACATTATCCCTTGGGACTGTTTCTCTGCTAAAGGTATAGGTTGACTTTGCCTGATTGAGAGGCCAATAGACGGGGACATGTATTGTATTGGATAAGAACCTTCTTCCCTCAGCCAGAACACTGAAGATGGGTCTTCCAGCATGACAAGGACCCAAAACATACCATTAAAGCAACAAAGGAGTGGCTCAGAAGAAGCACATTAAGGTCATGGAGTGGCCTAGCCAGTCCTCAGACCTTAATCCTATGAAAACTTTATGGAGAAAGCTGAATCTTCGAGTTGCCAAGCGACAGCCAAGAAACCTTATGGTTTAATTTGGAGAAGATCTGTAAAGAGTGGACCAAAATCCCTCCTGAGATGTGTGGAAACCTTATAACCAACCACAAAAACATCTTCCCTCTGTGCTTGCCAACAAGGGATTCTCTACCAAGTACAAGTCATGTTTTTCTTGGGGATTAAATACTTACAACTGCAACTCAATTTATAAAATTTGTTTCATATGTTCTATCTGGATTTTTGTTTGATATTCTGTCTCTATCATTTAAAATACATTTAAAATACACCTATGATAAAAATTATAGACCCTTCATTTATTTGTAAGTGGGCAAACTTCCAAAATCTGCAGGGGATCAAATAATTTTCCCCACTGTAAATACCTTTTTTTTTTTTTTTGCTATAAGTGATCACATAATCTTTGTTCTCAGCGGCATAAGGGACTTAGAGAGTTGAGGTGGAGAAACTGCATTACACTGATCTTCCCAGTGAATGGCTATACAAGTGGGGGGGGGGGGGTTGTCGCCACAAGTCGTATTATTGGAGAGCAGGCAGGCCGTTCTCCAGGCAGTCAGAAAACTGACCATGCTGGGATGGAAGTGCTGTCATGCCTAGAGTTGTCAGCTTGAAATAGGAAAGTGGGGATCTGGTGGGATCACCAGGTATTTTGCACAAAGAGCAATCCAAAAAGGGAACCAGATAACTTTTAACATAAGTAAATGGTACAACAGATGCATATCGGAAAAAAGAAAATGTTGGGGTAACATATTCTTTAACCACTTCCCACAAACCGACGTACCTGTGCATCGGCATGAAGAAGTGGTTGTATCAAGGTGATGCCTGCAGCTAGACTGTTGTACAAGGCGTCCCCTTTCCACCGCTCTCTCCCATCCCACCCGGGGACCCGAGCGACAATCCAGCTTTGTTCCAGGTCCCGAACAAAGCTGGATTCGGCTTTGATCAGGTCTCCCCTGAAGTAACCTGGAAGCGACGTCACAATGTCACTTCTGGTTTACTTGGCTGCCAAATGGCACCGATTTTTATTTTATTTTTTGGCTGATTTTGGCTTTCTGAATACTTTTAAGAACAAAGGAGGGATATCTCCATAAAGAGTACCTGTCACTGCCTATTACTGTCACAAGGGGATGTTAGAATTCCTTGTGACAGCAATAAAAGTGATCAGATTTTTTATAAATTTTTTTTTTTTTTTTTTTTTTTTTTTAAAGGAACAGTGAAAAAAATAAATCAAAATAAATAGGAAATGTTTTTTTAAAGCGTTCCCGTGTGCTCGCACACCAAAGAAAACTCATACGTAAGTCGCGCCCGCAAATGTAAACGCTGTTCAAATCACACATGTTAGGTATCGCCACGATCATCAGAGCGAGAAAAATGATTCTACATTCTCCTTTGTAACTCTAAACTGGTAACCGTTAAAATTTTTAAAGCGTCGCCTATGGAAATGTAGAAGTATCGTAGTTTGTTGCCATTCCACCAGTGTGCGCCATTTTAAACTGTAACATGTTGGGTATCTATTCGGTGTGATATCATCTTTCACAATCTACAAAGAAATTGTGCTAACTGTACCGTTTAGTTTTTCTTAAATTCAGTGAAGTGTATTTTTTCAAAAACAATTGCGTTTAAAAGACTGCTGCGCAAATACCCTGTGACACAAAATATTGCAGCGACCGCCATTTTATTCTCCAGAGTATTTTCTTTAAAAAAATATATATATATATATATATATATATGTGTATATGTATATGTTTGTGGGTTATACGTAATTTTTTAGTAAAAAATACTGTTTTAAACTTGTAAACAGGTGTCAGAAATAGGCTTGGTCTTTAAGTGGTTAAACTCACCTAGGGCTCTTGTTGGGGTCAGTGAATGCTTAAGCCCCGTACACACGCATCGATTTTCGGCCAACGTCCGATCGGCCGATTTTCGGTTTTTTAGTATGATGCTTCCGACAACCGACTCCGACTTTTCAGCCAAAAAAAATCTGGTGTGCAGGCTATAAAATTTTTGTTGGCCGTCAACACAACGGCCGATTTTCCGTCAGTCAGTACAGATTTCGGCAGACAAAAATCTGATGAGCAAGACTGGGCACTCTCAGAAGAAAAAACACACGGAAAGTAAACCAGCACTTGACATCACTTCTGAAGTAGATTTTTGTTGGCCGAGAAAATTCGTATGCAGTCTGGGTACATTCCAACCAACAAAACACCACTCTGGACAAAAGTCGGACGATCGGTCGACCGATAATCGTTGCATGCGTACGAGGCATTAGTGTGGGTTTTGCAAACTGTTGAAGATGCAAGGTGGGGGGTGAGGCAGTGGCACAGGCCACAAATCTCATCTGACAGGGTTTTATCACCTTTTATTATGCTACATAAAAAAACGCACAATAGGGGTTTTACAGATTGTAGTACTTTACAAATATTTTGATGGTATGATATTTAGTAAAAAATACCTTTTTTTGATCGGGTTGCCTATAAAATAGCCCTTTTTCTAAACAAAGGCTTTCTAACAATAGTATTTAGAGTTTTTGTCGCAAGGCTACACGTACATTGTAGACTAACACCTGATGACAACACCTTTTGTCTGTTGCTGTAGGATCTGTACAGTGAAATGAACAAAACTTAGCCTTTCTAAAAAATATTTAACTTTCATATTGTTAAAACTGGAGTCCCTGTGTATTATTTAAAGTTTAATTGCCTCAATGTCAGAACTCTTTGTTGTAAACTGACACAAAATAGCCTGCTTTCCAGCTCTGTATGAATTAATTTACATTCATTTATAGCTGAATTAATGTCATTTTTTTTCTTCATAGTTCGCTTCTGCTCTTTTACATGCATATAACGTTCCTTGTGTGTTGATTGAGATGCGCTCCATTGCCTTTTGGCCAGATAACTCCCATGTTATAAAGTGTTTGGCCCTCTTTATGTAATGCATAAAAAAAAGACATTTGTCACAGAATTTCTAGTGCATAGTCAATTTCAGCCAGCACTGATATTTTAGTTTTTATGTAGCTGCACGTTGAATTACTTACTGGCTCTAAATTAGTACCAACCCTGCAACCCACAAACAATGGTGGTATCATCCCCTAATTTATCCTTACAATTGAAGATCGGCAGGGAAGTTTCCCCTTATAAACGATACCCCACCCCCTCCAGCTAATCACTGTAGCAATAAGAAATAAAGCCTAATCTAAATGCCCTTAATACTTTCCTAATTCCATGAGCACATGGCATGCTGCGTTCTGAGGCACAGGTTGGTGCAAGTCCAAAAAAGTAAATGTGCAATTTTCCCCTAAATTAAAACTTGCTTTCCCGCCTTCTCCCCACTCCTTCCTTTAACACTTTTTGATTTATTTTATTTATTTTACATTCTAGTTTTAGTAATGGGTTTATTAGATTTGAAAATCAATGCATTCTGTTTTTATTGTAGATTTTACAGTATCCCACTTTTTTTTGGAATTGGGGTTGTAAATGCCTAAAAGTGCTACATAAAACTGGCATGTCTTTGCACAAAGAAAATATATACGTTACATTGATACAAGCTTATTCACTCCACAGCCTATTTTTTCTAGTAGCGCACAGTTCCACCAATTACCATATCGGGTGTGGACATTTTTTTAAAAAACGACTTGTCCAAGGGACTAAATCGGGGTCCTAATCTACTTGTAGATTAATTTTTTTTTTTCCCAGGATGGAAAATATGAAGTGTGTGTGGTATGTTGTGTGTGTTTACTTGTTTGTTTTAAGCAGAAATGTTTTAGTAATGTCTGGGGCTTTTTTTGGCAACTTAAATCTTTGTTTTCTTATTTTATGCTAAAAAATTTCTTAGAGCTCCCAAACATTTTCATTTTTTTTTTTTAAGGGGAGGCCTAGAGAATAAAATGGTGGGTTTTGCAATTTTTTTTTATGTGGCACAGTATTTGCGCAGCAGTTTTTCAAATGCAATTTTGAAGGGGGTGGGGTGGAAATAATACATTTAATTTTTTTAAAATTTTAATAAAACACCATACCTAACCTATTTTTTTGGTAAAATAAAAAAGATGTTACACCAAGTAAATGAGTACTAAACCTGTCACGTTTTAAAACTGCATACACCTGTGCAACGACCACAAATAGCGTAAGTTTTACTATCCATAGGCAACGCTTTAAAAGCCTTTACAGGTTACACCTTTAAAATGACACAGGAGGTCTGCTGCTAGTATTACTGCCCATGATCTGACGTTCGCAGTAATACCTCACATTTGTGGGACGATCGCTGTATGCATGTGCGACTGACTCGTGTGTTCGCCTTTGCATGCGAGCACAGGGGGATGGGGATCTTTTTTTTTTTTTTTTTTTTTTTTTTTTTTTTACACTGTCGCTTTTATTTTATTTTTTTTTTTTATCACTTTTATTGCTGTCAAAAGGAATGTAAACATCCTTTTCACAGCAATAGGCATGTGACAGGTACTCTTTATTGAGAGATCTGGGGTCAGTGAGACCCCAGAGCCCTCCTCTTCTCTTAAAAGCATCTGATCACACCAAGATCCATGTGATCAAATTCTTTCCATTTTTAAAAATGGTGCCATTTATTCTATGGAAACCGTAACGTGTTTTTTTTATAGTCTGACAGAGAAATTCCGTTCTTTTTTCCACCTTTATAATCAGCCAGCAGAAGCGCCAGCTAGTAGTCATTTATGTGTCTCGGATTGGACAGAGTCTGTCTCCCCTCCCAGTCAATGGGAATCAGACTGTACAAGGCTGTAGATAACAATAACTGAGTTATTACAACAAAATAAATTGTGAAAATAATTAAATAGTTTAAATTAAAATAAAATGAATAAATACAGTGGATATAAAGTCTACACACCCCTGTTAAAATGTCAGGATTTTGTAATGTAAAAAAATAAGACAAAGATAATTTCAGAATGTTTGTTTTTTTTCCACCTTTTAATGTAACCTATAAGCTGTACATTTCAATTGAACAACAAACTGGAATATTTTAGGTTGAGGAAAGTAAAAATAAAAAACTAAAATATGGTTGAATAAGTGTGCACACCCTTAAACTAATACTTTGTTGAAGCACCTTTTGATTTTATTACAGCGCTCAGTCTTTTTGGGTATGAGTCTTATCAGCATGGCACATCTTGACTTGGCAATATTTGCCCACTCTTCTTTCCAAAATACTCCACATCTGTCAGATTGCGAGGGCATCTCCTGTGCACAGCCCTCTTCAGGTCACCCCACAGATTTTCATTCGGATTCAGGTCTGGGCTCTTGCTGGGCCGTTCCAAAACTTTAATCATCTTCTGATGAAGCCATTCCTTTGTTGATTTGAATGTATGCTTTGGGTCGTTGTCATACTGAAAGATGTAGTTCCTCTTCATGATCTGCTTTCTAGCAGAAGCCTGAAGGTTTTGTGCCAATATTGACTGGAATTTGGTACTGTTCGTAATTCCCTCTACCTTTTTACTAAGGCCCCTGTTCCAGCTAAAGAAAAACTGCTCCAAAGCATGATGCTGCCACCACCATGCTTCACTGTGGGTATGGTGATCTTTTGGTGATGTGCAGTGTTTTTGCGCCAAACCTATCTCTTGGAATTATGGCTGAAAAGTTCAACCTTGGTTTCATCAGACATAGCACATTTTCCCACATGCTTTTGGGAGACTTTCAGATGTGTTGCAAAATTTAGCCGGGCTTGGATGTTTTTCTAAGTAAGGAAAGGCTTCCGTCTTGCCACTCTACCACATAGCCCAGTCATTTGAAGAATACGGGAGATTGTTGTCACATCTACCACACAGCCAGTACTTGCCAGATATTCCTGCAGATCATTTAATGTTGCTGTAGGCCTCTTGGCAGCCTCCCTGACCAGTTTTCTTCTTGTCTTTTCATCAATTTTGGAGGGATGTCCAGTTCCTGGTAATGTCACTGTTGTGCCATATTTTCTCCACTTGATGACTGTCTTCACTGTGTTCCATGGTGTATATATAATGCCTTGGAAATTCTTTTGTACCCTTCTCCTGACTGATACCTTTTTAACTGTGAGATCCCTCTGATGCTTTGGAAGCTCTTTTTTTCTCTTTTTTTTTTTTTTTTTTTTTCTAACAATAATCAGAGTACAAACAATAAAAGTAAGTACAAATATGAATATAAAACAATAAACATGTAAATGCATAGAATAATATGCAAATACTAATGAGATAATGATAAACAGCATTAATGAAAAAAAATACAATATTATAAATTAAAAAAAAATTAGATCTATAAAATTATTATAACATAAATATTCTGCAGATAAGTGATCCGATAACTTCAACAATAGATACAAAAATATAAACATATTTACAAAATGTAAATATAAAAGAACATAAATAGATATAGATATAGATATATATATATATATATATATATATATATATATATATATATATATACAGATATATACTAAAATGCGGATAGCAATGATTGGATCTCCCCTCCAGTGCTGTCTGGCAGGCGGTGAAGTCGGGGGGGTCGTGGCAGCTGTGATCAGCTGATGAGTGGGTAGGATGGTAGGTAGTATTGTTGGGGGGGTAGGTGGTTGGCCTGTTAGGGGGTGCTGGCCATCTCTGAAACGATGGGTCCCAGGACATTGTCAGTGCTGTTCGAGATCGGCAGGGCAACTGTGGAGGAGTTGGAGGCCAATAGGTAGGCTGGCGGAGGTGTTGAACGGCAGGGTGACCTAGCCCTCTGTTTCCAGCAGCTCCCCAGAAGAACGACATCCAGGCATAGAACACCTGGCTCTGACTGGCGGCGCTCTCAGCCAGTGGGCATTGAGGGGTGGGATTGGAACAGAGATTGTCTCCATCAAGCAGGGGGAGATGATATAGGCCTCAGGACAGAACAGGGAAGGCAGTGGGAGGGGTGATGGGAATTGAACATCCCTGCATATATTAAAATACAACAGAGCTGGATCACTACCAATCTTAAAAAATATCTGACACTACGTCCACTTTTTAATGAATTCCTGGGCACAACATTTAACCGAAACTGGATGTGATCATCTTCACCGCTTCAGGTTTCTGATCTCACAGTGAAGGAGAAACCACATCCGTTCCTCTCTCTGTGTTCCCTGTTGGAGATGCCACTGATTGTAGTGGTCCCGAGATCCCTGATGGGACAGGAGAGCCCAGGAAAGTGATTGGGTAGATATAAAGACACTCAAATCACTTCTACATCTCGCATCGCTGGCTGTTAATTTTAATGCCAGGATAATGCTTTAAGCTGTAGGCATCCTCCTGATACAACCTTTTTTTCCCCCTGGACGCAATATGACTTCCACCCAGGTGGAAGTGGTTAATGTCCTCTTTGTACCATTTATAAAAAAATGTATATTTTATAAATGTTTATACAGTAGCGTATTGCTGTTTCCACAACCAAAGTTCTTATACAACATCCACCAACTGGTCACAGAGCTAGTCATAAGAAGGAACAGCCTGTAAACAGGTAGGTTGTTAAGTGAGACGTGTCTGTAAAGCTTTGATTCAAAGATGTATGGGTTTCTGTTTTTTTCCACTTGGTGGATGCAGAATCAGTTCGATCCTACATCTGTCCTTAGACATAGATGATCACTTGGTTTTGACAGCTCCACGAGCAGAGAGCTCTCTACTCTGCCCCCTCCTCACTCATTGGAGCGCTGGATGGCTTGCTTAGAGGCTGAGCCAGGTGTCGGTCCAGGTACCTGGGGTTTCCGAGTCCGTGGTCGTGATGATGCGGTGCCTGGACCGACTTCTGTGATGTCAGCAGAGAGCGGACTTCAGACCGCTCTCTGCTGAAAACGGATCACAGGAGTGCAGAACGAACTTCTGAACTCCTGTGATCCATAGATGTACAGCCAAACATCTCCTTTTAACAAATGACTTGCTGAAATTTTGGCATTGTCTTGCACCGTGGATTTTTACTGTGGGAGGGAATGTCCACTTTAATCAAACAGTATGACAGCTCTAAGCACCTTTATTAACTGGGCAATTATAAAATCTATAGCGTAATTTAAGCATTCAAAAAAACTGGTCAGAAACCGCAGCGACCCATTCCTTTCATGACCAGTTTGTTTTGGTTGTTTACATTCTTCAGGGTAAAGCGAGTACATTTTAGTCAAGGTTTTTTTTTTTTTTTTTTAAATAGATTGAAATGTCCTGTTTAATATATATTTATAGATTCTAGTCCCATTATGCCATTCATCATGTCAAATATTTCTTTACTGCAGCCTGATTGAAAATGTAAGCACCTTTATGTGTTGCCAAGCCGCCCACGCAGAACACAGACCGATCTGTTTACACAAGCTCGTTTCAGCATCTCGCCTCTCAATCTGTTCCGTGGCAGGAATCAAGGCCGTGCTGTAATGTTTCTCTTACAAAACTGTTGCAGCTCTCTAGGGAATGACGCTGTTTGTATTGTCATCTATGGATTATATTTTATCCTTTTCCTGGCTGTGGCGCATAAAATGTTCCATTAAAGCATCCGTAACCCAGATTTGTTTTATTTAAGAAAAACAAAAGCTCGACGTATGGCCTATCACATATTTCACCTGCTGCTTCTTCAGAAAACCTTTCGGCTGCTGGCACAGAAAGGACAGCATCTGTGAGGGATTGTTATGCCAATAATAATGGCTTTTGATCTTCTATATCTCAAAACAATGTGTGCTTTTGCTAAAGAGAATGGAACCGCATGCAGAAGTTTGCAGACTAATTTACTTATGTTGGCTGCAGACTAATTTACTTATGTTGGCTGCCGAATGTTGGCCCTGGTGCTAGACGTGGTAAATTTTTGTAACATTGAAGGAACTGTCCAGTTCAAATGAGCCTTTGAAATGCAAGGATGAGTAACGTGGCTCCTGTTTTTAATGCTGGCATAGCTATAGTATATGGGGACTCCCTAATGCTCTTGGAGCTGAACTCCTTGGAAAGAACAGAATGCACAGATTAAATGTTTTATCCTAAGAAAGGATTTATATTTCAGTCCTGAGATTTTAACAGGTCTGGCACACCACATAGCCCTGGCTAAGTGTTCATAGGCCCTGAGTTATAGGCTCATATATATTCTGGTGATTGGACACACCCCCTGGGTGCCTCTCCTCCCTTTGCTAACCCTACCCCACTGTGAATCCTCAGGTTTTTAATTTTTTTGCTAGTGTGGACCTTATGGAGAAATCACTCTTAGCTTAAATAGTTTTTTACCTTCAGATTCTTGAGACAACTCTTTACAGTCTTCTAATACCACAATAGAATCAGTAAAACCTTGGAAGCCATACTCCAACCCCACTGCATGGGGATGGCCTGTAATGTTGCTTTGGGCACTGGATCCTGCATGGGTTCTCACTGCAATACTGTGTGCACATGTAGCCAGCCGCAGGGTAAAGGAAAATCATGCCGCTCCAGACCCAGTGCATATAATCCTTATGTGCCAGGTGTCAGCCCTGAAAAGAGTTCATCACACTCCTAATTCAGGGAATACATAGAAAAAGGCTACATACTGATATCACACCATGTTATTTATTCATTCAAGTTGGGTTCATACACAGCCCCTGCCCGCATCCACATCAGCTAATGCGTTTCTCCCCGATTTGATTTAATCTCTGTTTAGGTCCAGTTAGGGCAGAATGCATAAGAGTGGTGTGACATCGTCAGTGTGCCGTTCGTCCTTTGTATTTACTGTGTCAGCTGCAGGGTGCTATTCAGGTCTGGGGCCATGGTCCTTCCCTTTGGAACCCAGACCCCGAATACTTCTTTGGGGTTATGCCCACTGTGACACGCAAAGCCTGGACTTAATATAGGGTCTAGTGTCGTGGACAGGGGAGACTGGGTCGCCCTGTATCTGACTTTTTACTGTAAAATCTGGAGCGGTGTTTGGAATATATTAACTTTACAGTGTAATGTTTTCAAACTTGACGCTTGAGGTCCATTAACATAGGGGCGCTTGACTGCGTGCCCTATGCAGGTCCATGTTTTCCCAGCATGGGAATGCACAGGTGATGCTTGCATCCTTGTGCCAGCAGTCCATAGAAGCCTATTGGGACATGTGGCTGCACGGACACAGCTGCTGTGTCCCAATATGACATTGGGATGCCAGAGACCTGCACTCACGTGTCATATTGGGACCCAGCGGTTCCGTCCATGCAGCCGTGTGTTCCAATAGACATCCCTGTGCCGGAAAAACACAAATCTGCACTTGGCACGCAGTCAAGCACTAGTCATATATTTTGCACCCTATTCTCTGATTACCCCACAGTGATGGAATGGACACAATGACAAAAACCAGGCAAACGTTAGCTCTGCTGAAGGCCTGCACAAACGCTCAGCCTCAGATTGACAATGCTTCACTTGCACCAGAGCAGGACTTGATTTTAACACCATCCGACTCTGTCACAATTTCTCAGACAACAAACTGCTTCAATACAACCATCTTTGTCCAGAGCATCAAAATGCCAAGCCCCTTTCAAAGCTCCTCTGTCTCTACCGGAGTCGGATCCCTAAGCTGCCTGGCCTAGAAGAGATGGCCGTAGAAGGAAATGAAAAGCACCCGGAGGCAATGTTGGTGAAGGCTGCGGAAGATTTCTCAACTCCAGTACACCTGAAGTTGCAGCTTCACACAGTACACTTGCTAATGTGTATACAGAATATTTCTTCCATTCAAACCTCACTCACCATCATGGACAAGAGCAAAGAGCTCTCAAAGGACGTCCCGAACAAGATTGTAGATCTGCACAAGGCTGGAATGGGCTACAAAACCATAAGCAAGAAGCTTTGTGAAAAGGAGACCACGGTTGGAGTGATTATTCGCAAATGGAAGAAATACAAAATTACCATTAGTCGCCCTTGGTCTGAAGCCCCATGCTAGATTTAGTTTCATGGGGTAAGGATGATCATGAGAAAAGTGAGGTTGTTAATGATCCCAAGGCCGTTGGGACCACAGTCCCCAAACAAATCATTGGTAACACAATATACCACATTGAAATCCTGCAGCTCCCGCAAAAGTCCCCCCATCTCAAGAAAGCACATGTACAGGCCTGTCTGAAGTTTGCTAATGAACATCTAAATGATTCAGTGATGGATTGGGAGAAAGTGCTGTGGTCACCAAAATTGAGCTGTTTGGCATTTAACTCGACTTGCCATGTTTGGAGGAAGAAAAAAATGCTGACTATTACCCCAAGAAAACCATCCCTACAGTCAAGCACAGAGGTGGAAACCTTATGCTTTAGGGCTCTTTCTCTTCTAAGGTACAGGCCGAATTTGCCGCATTGAGGTGCCAATGGACAGGGCCATGTATTGTAAAATCTTGGATGAGAACCTTCTTCACTCAGCCAGAACACTGAAGATGGGTCGTGGATGGGTCTTCCAGCATGACAATGACCCAAAACCTACTCCCAAGGCAACAAAGGAATGGCTCAAGAAGGAGGTCTTAGAGTGTCCTAGCCAGTCTCCAGACCTTAATCCTATGAAAATATTATGGAGGAAGCTGAAACTTCGAGTTGTCAAGTTACAGCCAAGAAACCTTAAGGATTAAGAGAAAAAGTGGACCAAAATCCCTCCTGAGATGTGTGCAAACCTGGTGAAACATCTTGCCTCTGTGCTTGCCAACAAGAGTTTCTCCACTGAATACTAAGTCATGTTTTGCTTGGGGATCAAATAATTATTTTACTCACTGAACTGCAACTCGGTTTTATAACATTTTGTATTGTGTTTTTCTGGATTTTTGGTTGATATTCTGTCTATCATGTAAAATACACCTATGATAAAAATTATAGAGCCTTCATTTCTTTGAGTGGATAAACTTACAAAATCTGCAGGCAATGAAATAATTATGTTCGCCGTTTCTGCTGTGCACAAAAGCATCAGCATTGTTGCACTTGATTCTCTTCTGTCTCACCCTTTGGGTACAAAGAAACCTGCTAAATCTAAAAAGACATTTGCCCTTCATGAACAAATAAAATGGCCAATTGGTTAAATCCAGAAAAGATTTTCATTCCTCCACAGATCATTACTGAACTCTAGTAGAAAGTGTTCATGAATAGGTGGACTCTTCTGGTAGTTGGTCCTGCTCTCCCAGCCCTACATAAACATCTCACTGGGCCAATTGAAGATGTTCCTTCATGCACAGACTTTGCAGATAGGAAGTTTGAAATGCTCTTATAAGCTCCCTTTAAAAGGCTCTCACAATAAATTTCAGAAGAAGTGGTTCTATTGGCATGAGTTATTCTCAAGCGAATATAAATATTTGCTCGAGGCAGACGTTTTATGTAAGCTAAACAAAACCCTCTGATGGATAAGGCCCCGTTCACACTGGGGCGATCCGACTTGCCGGGGCGACCTCATAGGTTGCGGCGCGCTGCTCGCACCGCGACCTCGGAGCGGCCGGCACAGACTTCATAACATTGAAGTTTATGCAGGTCGCCCCAAAGAAGCTCCGGACCCTTTTTCTAAGTCGGAGCGACTTGTGTCGCTCCTGTTAGAACGGGTCCGCAGCTTCTCTATGGAAGGCGACCTGTCAGGCGACCCAGTGTGAACGGGGTCTAAACAGGTTGTGTTTTTACGCCACGGCTGAGGATGGAGAAGAGTGGAATTCTCTTCTGCCCCTTCCTACACCCATCCTTTCCCTGCTCTTTGGCATGCAATTCTGTCAATATATCGCGCACCTGTTACCCCAGCTTTGATGCCCAGCTGTGCTTTGCTTTTTAGCTTTAGGGCTCTTTCACACGGTCCGCCTCCGTAGGCGGATCCGTGCTGCTCAGCGGGGATCGATCCACGATCCCCGCTGAGCCAGCGGATAACAGCTCCGTCTCCGCTTGCAGTGCGGAGAGGGAGGTGTCTCAGCCCCCGCTGCTCTCCTATGGGGGATCGGATGAGAGCGGACCGCCTGTCCGCTCTCATCCAATCCCCAGGATGGATGGAAAATAGGGTTTCCATCCGTTCGGATTTCACGGACAGGATCGGATGCGGATGGCAACGGGTGTCAGCGGACAGGAATGGGGCATCTGACCAGATCCGCCTAAAAAACTGACAGGCGGATCTGATCGGACCGCCCATGTGAAAGAGCCCTTAGGTCAGCGCATCAAAATTGCAGATTGCAGGACTTTTTTTCCAATGTAAAAGTTTTAGGGAAACCTCTTAGAGAAAACAATGTGTTCTCTTATGTTTATGCATTTTGCCAATGTTGGAGAATTCAGCATTTATCAGTGAACCCTAGTTTTGTTTTTGGTTTTATTTATTCTATACACACTATATAACCACTAATTTGTGAACTCCTGACCTACCTATATGGCCAAGCACATGAACACTTCTTCTCCATTTGATTGAGATTGGGGGTTTCCAGTGGAGGTTACCAATTAAAGTTTTTGTATGCTGTAATATTTAGACGTGTGCTTCAAAATCTTGTGGAAGACCCTTTGTGGTTTGGCCACTGTGGTATGGAGGAACTCGAGTGGCCTGCAAAGAGCCTGACCTCACTTCTACTAAGATACCTTTTGGGAAGAGCTAAAAAGACAATTGCAAGCCAGATCTTCACCATTGTCAGGGCCTGACCTCATAAAAGCTCTTTAAGGCTGAAAAGGCACAGAAAGAGTCCAAAATCTTGTGAAAAGGCCTGAAGAGCGTGGCTGTTACAGCTGCAAAGTGGGTTATATCTGCTTTTGAATGTTCTTGTTAGAGGATGATTTAGGTCTTGTTCTAGTTTCCTACATTTTGAGAGTTGTTGCACTTCCCAACTAAAGGATATGGTGTCTGCTATATTCTCGCTTACCCTTTTTAGATTTTTACTCCTGTAAGCATGGACTTCCGACAATGAAAACTAGATTTATAATTCTTCCCCATCAGTTTTCAACAGCTATCCCCACCAGCTGCAATAAAACTTTTTATGTCCAATGACGTGACAGCTGTGCTTTGGACGAGCTGATTTGGGCAATCCAACAGTGACCAAGCTTCCTGCCAGAATATCATTACTGATAGAAAACAGATGCCAGGCTGCTGGTCAGATGCCAGCATACCTTTTAATTTCTGCTAACCAAGACAGCTACTATAGAATAGTAAAAATCTAATTTGCCATCAATAACTGGAAGTCTCATGAGCCTGTGCTCATTTGTAAATTAGCATTAGAGGACTGTGTTAAATTTGGCTTGTGGTTTGGGGTTTTCTTTGTAAAGTATACCTAAACCAGCATTTCTACTATGCTTTTCCCAACCAGCATTTCTTCTATTCGGTTCCAATGTTTTACTTTTTTAGGTTTTATTTTGAAAACTGGAAACTGTAGTCTAATGTTTTGTCATTTCTGTATATATTGTAATGTAAATAATTTGATGTATAATTTTAAAAATTGTTCGTAAAAATCTGTTTGCTTAAAGGAGAACTATGGCCAAAGTTCTTTTGGTCATACTTCTCCTGTGGGTCACGGGAGTGCCCTTATTTCTGTGCTCTTGTGAGCTGGATCTAGCAGACAGTGGGCTAAAGCCCGCTGACGTCAGAGCCTAAACCAGCTTCTACTGCCCCCTTCTTGATCCAGGGCTCCAATGAGCACTGGAGGGACAGAGCACAGCCTATTACCGATACTGTACTCGCAGCATCTCTAAGTAATGAACGATCAGCTGTCTTTGATCTTGGTGTAGAGCAGACAGGGAACAGCTGCAGCATTGGATCGATACAGCAGCCATCTAGACGAGTATTTGTTTGTTTTTTCTTTTCCCGCTCTTCACTTTTAACCACTTGCCGACTGCCTAACGCCGATCTACGTCGGCAGTCAGCCCCTCACAGGCAAAGTGACGTAGGGCTACGTCACTAGCTTGTGAGGGTCTAGGGAGCGCGCGCGCGCCCCCGCGCCCCCGGAGGCGCGCTCCCGCGTGGTCACGGACCCCCCCCCCCCCCCCCCCCCCGCGCGTGTGACCGGCGGACCCGATGTCCGCCGGTCACTCGGCGATCGGCGGGGGAGAGGGAGAATGTCAGGCAGCTTGTGTAAACAAGCCACCTGTCATTCTCCTTGCTGTTAGGATACTGATCACTCGGATCTAGTATGTAGATCCGTTGATCAGTGTCCATACAGCTCAAGCCCCAGCCAATCACAGTAGAAAGCACGCCCCTAGGGATACACACAGCCCCTCCCTCCCAAATAAAGTTAACCCCTTCACTACCAGTGTATTTTTACAGTAACAGTGCATATATATAGCACTGATTACTGTAGAAATGTCACTGGTAACCCCAAAAGTGTCAAAAATGTCAGTCAAGGGTCCGATCTGTCCGCCCCAATGTCGCAGTACCGCAAAAAAAATCGCAGATCGCCGCCATTACACGTTAAAAAAAAAAACAACTAAAATGACAGAAATCTTTCCCTTTGTTAGTAAACGCGATAACTTTTGCGCAAACCAATCAAAATACGCTTTTTGCGATTTTTTTTTTTTTTTTTTTTTTTTTTTTTTTTTTTTTTTTTTTTTACCAAACATAGGTAGCATAAAACAAATTGGCCGAAAAAGTAAAAAAATTTTGATTTTTAAATTTTTTTGGGGGGGAATTTCATATAAAAAAATGTGAAAAATATTGCTATTTTTTGCAAAATTGACGCTCTTTTTTTGTTTATAGCGCGTGATCAAAAAATCGCACAGGTGATCAAATACCACCAAAAGAAAGCTCTGTTTGTGGGAAAAAAAGGACGCCAAATTCGTTTAGGTACAGCGTCGCACGACCGCGCAATTGTCCGTTAAAGTCACGCAGTGCCGAATCGCAAAATACCCCCTGGTCGGAATGGGGGTAAAATCTTCCGGGGCTTAAGTGGTTAAGGCCCTATGCTTACTCTTAATACTTATGCTGTGTAGGTTCGCTTGTCACACTTCATTTAACTTGATGTGTTGTCTTAGTGGCCTATCCTGTAAGTGTGTACTGCTTATCATGCAGCAAAAATGATGATTGCACACATGCAAAGATATCCTCTAGAGTGGATATATGTTAAACACTAGAATAAATTTAAAGTGGTTGTAAACCTCCCTTACCCACTTGGAAAATGAACAAAGCACATCCCTCTATAATGTGTACTGGCCTCAGTCCAAAGCACCAAGTGTGGTATCTCTCTGCTGATAAAGCTCTATGCTAGTACCCCAGTACACAGCACATGACTTATAGCCTCAGCTCTGTATATTTTTCTATGAGCCTGTGTATATAGGGGATGTGTCTCTCCCTCCACACAGCTATCAGATTGCAGGGAACTCTGTGCTCTAGCTCTGGTGTGTGTGACCTCAGACCCTCGACCTCTACCTGCTGGAGTTTAGAGAAATCCTTCTGATCTAAAGAAGAAAAGGCAGCAGATCAAGAAGTACGTTTGTAGGAGGATTTGTTTAATCTCTGTGTATTACCTGAGGCTAATCATTTCACCGGGTATATGTGAGGGTTTACAACCACTTTAATCATGAGACTATTTTGTAGCAAAACCCCTCTCCAAAAATAGTTTAGATAATTCTTACAAAGCCCCTTTTGCTTGTACTAGGGAACCCCATTACAGAAAAAGTGAAGGGAAATTCAAAAGGGAAACCTCTACTACAATTGTGCATAAATGGCAAAAAATAACCTGACCGGTTTCATTCTTACCTGTTCTATCCAAAATTATAAAACAAGTTTTGGCTATTCAGTTTAAAGGATTTGTGAAGGTATACCCCCAAGCCTCTATATACCACTCTAGAGCTTGTCCCAGCATGTATTTGTTATTTTACCTGTTCTCATAACAAGTTAAAGCTGGTATTCTCACCAGGCTTGTAAAATTCTTGTAGGGGCAGCTGCTGGATGGAGGGAAGAGCAGGGGTGCATTAGGTCCGTTATTGATGTAGCCTTGCTTTTTTGATGCATTTTTTGAGTCGCATGGCCTATGAAAAAAGGTAAGCAAGGTAAAATTGCAGGATTTTTCGGCAGCCATTATCTACACTTTTTTTTTTTTTTTCTTCTTTCAGCACAACACTGAAAACCCTATTTTGGTGCATCACTAACACAAATATCAAGTATGGGGGGCACTGGCCTCAAAGTATTTCCACTGAGGATTATATGAGAGCTTAGTTCTGGTGTATGTTCTTGTGACCTTGTACAAGTCACTTACACTCCAAATGTCATTGTCACCAGATTGTGAGCTGGATTCGTGTTCATTACTGTATAACACAATTTGCACCCAGGTGGTTATTGTGTTTACCTGTCACTAGAAAGTCGCTCAGAAAAGTAATTCAGCTCTTGTTGCACGCTGATGGCGCAACCAAGCTGCAGCTGCTTGAAGCTTCTTTATCTGGCGCTGTATGGAGGTCACTACCGCAGCCTCCATTAGTTTCAGCTGCATATAACAAAATACAGCGTCTGACTGCCGTTCGATAACATCGCATCACGCAGGAGCTGTTTATCTTTCCAGGAATAAATCATGGACAGTTGAATGGGATGAGCACGAGGTAAACGTCCTGCATTACCTGTCCAGCATTTCATGGAAAGAGTTTGAATGTCAGATCTCGCTTCCTACTATGCTGGCGAGGCACTGATAGTTGCAGCCAGACAGATAAGGAGTAATACATTAAGTGAAGACAGCCGAGAGCGTGAGAAAAATTGTAATGCTCCCCTTCAGAAATCTGGAGGCTAAGAGAGCCAAATAGTGAGGTTTGAAAGAAACAGATTGGTGTCTCTTCTATTCTATGCAAGTTTTTTTTTTTAATAAAAGAAAGAAAAAAAGAGTGTATGTATATATATATATATATATATGTGTGTGTGTGTGTGTGTATGTATATATATATATATATATACACACACACACACACACACAACTGAGTACACCCCTCACATTTTAGTAAATATTTTATTATATCTTTTCATGTGACAACACTTAAGAAATGGCACTTTGCTAAAATGTAACGAGTGTACAGCTTGTATAACAGTGTAAAATTGCTGTCCCCTCAAAATAACTCAACACACAGCCATTCAGGTGTAAAGCGCTGACAACAAAAATGAGTACACCCACCTAAGTAAAAATGTCCAAATTGGGCCCAAAGTGTCAATATTTTGTGTGGCCACCATTATTTTCCAGCACTGCCTTAACCCTCTTGGGCATGGAGTTCACCAGAGCTTCACAGGTTGCCACTCCAGTCCTCTTCCACTCCTCCATGACGACATCATGGAGCTGATGGATGTTAGAGACCTTGCACTCCTCCACCTTCCGTTTTGAGGATACCCCACAGATGCTCAATAGGGTTTAGGTCTGGAGACATGCTTGACCAGTCCATCACCTTTACCCTCAGCTTCTTTAGCAAGGTAGTGGTCATCTTGGAGGTGTGTTTGTGGTCATTGTGTTGGAATACTGCCCTGCGGCCCAGTCTCCGAAGGGAGGGGATCATGCTCTGCTTCAGTATCTCACAGTACATGTTGGCATTCATAGTTCCCTCAATGAAGTTTGCATGTTCTCGCTGTGCCTGCTTGGGTTTCCTCCGGGTACTCCGGTTTCCTCCGGGTACTCCGGTTTCCTCCCACACTCCAAAGACATGCTTGTAGGTTAATTGGATCCTGTATAAAATTGGCCCTACTATGTATGTATGAATGTGAGTTAGGGACCTTAGATTGTAAGCTCCTTGAGGGCAGGGACTGATGTGAATGTGTAATGTATATGTAAAGCGCTGCGTAAATTGACACGCTATATAAGTACCTGAAATAAATAAAAATAAATACAAATGTTATCAATTAAGTTGCAGTTCATTGAGTAAAAAGTATTGGATCCCCAAACAAAACTTGTTTTGGTGGAGAAACTCTTGTTGGCAAGTACAGAGGGTAAGACATTTCTTCTAGTTAGTGACCAGGTTTTCACACATCTCAGTAGGGATTTTGGTCCACTCTTTTTTACATGTCATCTCTGAATCCTTAAGGTTTCTTGGCTGTTGCTTGGCAACTCAAAGTTTCAGCTCCCCTCATACATTTTCTGTAGGATTACGTTCTGGAGACTGGCTAGGCCACTCCATGACCTAAATGTGCTTCTTCTCAAGCCAGTCTTTTGTTGCCTTGACGTTATGTTTTGGGTCATTGTCATGCTAAAAGATCCATCCTTGACCCATCAGCAGTGTCCTGGCTGAGGGAAGAAGGTTCCCATCCAAGATTTTGCAATACATGGCCCCATCCATTGACCCCTCAATGCGGCAAAGACGGTCTGTACCTTTTTTAGCAGAGAAACGGCCCCAAAGCACAATGTTTCCACCACCGTTCTTGACTGTAGGGGTGGTGTTCTTAGAATGAAGACCTTAATGAGCGATTTCTGTGACTTTACCTAAAGTCCTAAAATTATTGCAAGTTCTCTCAGCTGAACACACAAGCAAATCCTGGAATGCAACACTATACTTAATGCAGTTCTCAAACGAAAAATATACATTTCTGCCTCTAGGGCGCGTTGCAGGGAAAAGGCTTTAGTTTTGTTTGCTTGTGGGCTCAATGTTGTACTGCCTACAGTTGGGTGGTTGTTGGTATACAGTAGATGATGGTTTTTGTCCTCCCAGGCCTTAATTGACCGGTTAGAGGGTACATTTTCTGCCAAATTACTTTCTTTATAACCTTTAAATTATTGCTATTAATAATCTCCACCATCACAGCATAATGTTTCCATATAGTCTTGTCAGTAAATTGGCTTTCTTTTTCCTCCTCTCCCTAATATGGTGAGACCAACATCTAGAGTTTGAAAACAAATCTGCAATTTACAAATATTGTGAAAAGAAATATTAATTTCCAAATTCTACAAGGATGACACACATCCTGTCATGCCAGAGGTGGCCTAAAGACAAAAATACTTTATGGAATGAAATGGTGAGGACCATGCGAAAGTGCAAGTAGCTTTTCTCTCCAGAGTTCTCATTCCAGAAACACTCTGCTGCTTCTGGATCATCACAAAGTTTTTCTTCACTAGCAACATCTTCAAGGAAGTAAGTGTTACAAACCACGGCTTCCCAGAAACACAATTCCTTCATTTATAGATACAATGACACCTGACAATAAGGGGAACGTTGATCAAGCTATTCGTGGAGTAATATATGCTTCTTGATCAGCATCGTCAGTAACTAAAAATGCATATTGGCAGGAAGCTTTTACATTATTATGAGGGAAAGGGGGGTGGTGACCTGTTCTCATGTATAGTTAAAAGGTTTTATGCAGTCCTTAAAATTCAATTTGTAATAAAAAAAATACAATTTTAAAAAGTTAATTTATTTACAGAAAAGCTGTAGTTTTTTTTTTTTTTTTTTTTTTTTTTAAGCTTAATACTTTTATATACACTGCATTGACCTTACCAGTGTAACGGAATGACTTTCAATTTGTAAAACTACTCCACACTGATTTATTTCAATTTTTCCTGGGGAAAAAACTAAAAACCATTTTTTATTTTTTTTGCCTATGGCTTCAATAGCTGGAAATTTTACCTCTCCAGTTACAGGTCCTTCTCAAAAAATTAGCATATTGTAATAAAGTTCATCATTTTCTGTAATGTACTGATAAACATTAGACCAGTGGTTCTTAACCTGGGTTCGATCGAACCCCAGGGGTTCGGTGGGTCAGTCTCGAGGGTTCGGCACACCCTCCGCTAGTACCACTTCGCTGTCAGGGACTATTTCTCCAGTTTTGGGCATGTCCTTCCGCTCCCGCTCCGCGCCGTCATCATGGAAATACATAACATCCAGTGGCGTAGCGTGGGGGGTGCAGGGGGGGGGCGGCCGCACCGGGCGCAACATCTGGGGGGGCGCATCCGCTCTGCAGTGTCATGTCACTCACTCTGTCATGATAGGCTGGCCGCCGCCGCCCGCTGAGTCTGCTCGCACTCACAGCTCTCTCTGCCCCTGGCTCACTCTCACTGCTGGCTGTGCAGCTCGGCTCCCGCCCGAATCCGATCCAGCCGGCGCCGGCGTCGCCCACTGTGGAGTGGTGGGGGGGGGGGTGACAGGCCAGGCGCGCGGTGCGGAGAGGGACTGTCTGGGGGAGGGACTAACCCGTGCAGCGGCCTGTAATGGGGGAAATCTATATGGGGGACCTGGGATCCATATGGGGGAGGTCCCGTCCCCATATAGATCTCCCCCATTACAGCAGGCCAGGGTGAGGTGAGGTCCCGTCCCCCTTACAGCAGGCCAGGGTGAGGTGAGGTCTGAGGTCCCCCATATAGATCCCCCCTTACAGCAGGCTAGGGTGAGGAGAGGTCCCCCATATAGATCCCCCCTTACAGCAGGCCAGGGTGAGGTGAGGTCCAGGGTCCCCCATATAGATCCCCCTCACCCTGGCCTATAAAGGGGGTGATCTATATGGGGGAGGGGACCTCACCTCACCCTGGCCTGCTGTAAGGGGGGATGCTGGACATAAAAACAAAGAAAAAGAACAGACTTTGTTGCTAAAATGACATGAGAGTGACACTTGCCAAGATAAAGCCGCGCATTGCTGAACTGGTCTCTGAAAGACAACAGCAGAAGTCACACGAATTTGCAGTAAATATTCATTATTATGTTTTTGTGTGAAAATCATGTTTTAATGGTTTTGTTCTTAATGGTTTCGTTCATTTTGTGCACCTATGTATAAATATATACCTAAAATAATATATACCTATGTTTTGAATTTGAAAAAATCATATTTTATTTTTCCAATTAAGAAGGGTTCGGTGAATGCGCATATGAAACTGGTGGGATTCAGTACCTCCAACAAGGTTAAGAACCACTGCATTAGACGTTCATATATTTTAGATTCATTACACACAACTGAAGGTAGTGCAAGCCTTTTATTGTTTTAATATTGATGATTTTGGCATACAGCTCATGAAAACCCAAAATTCCTATCTCAAAAAATTAGCATATTTCATCCGACCAATAAAAGAAAAGTGTTTTTAATACAAAAAAAGTAAACTTTCAAATAATTATGTTCAGTTATGCACTCAATACTTGGTCGGGAATCCTTTTGCAGAAAGGACTGCTTCAATGCGGCGTGGCATGGAGGCAATCAGCCTGTGGCACTGCTGAGGTGTTATGGAGGCCCAGGATGCTTCGATAGCGGCCTTGAGCTCATCCAGAGTGTTGGGTCTTGCGTCTCTCAACTTTCTCTTCACAACATCCCATAGATTCTCTATGGGGTTCAGGTCAGGAGAGTTGGCAGGCCAATTGTGCACAGTAATACCATGGTCAGTAAACCATTTACCAGTGGTTTTGGCACTGTGAGCAGGTGCCAGGTCGTGCTGAAAAATGAAATCTTCATCTCCATAAAGCTTTTCAGCAGATGGAAGCATGAAGTGCTCCAAAATCTCCTGATACCTAGCGGCATTGACCCTGCCCTTGATAAAACACAGTGGACCAACACCAGCAGCTGACATGGCACCCCAGACCATCACTGACTGTGGGTACTTGACACTGGACTTCAGGCATTTTGGCATTTCCCTCTCCCCAGTCTTCCTCCAGACTCTGGCACCTTGATTTCCGAATGACATGCCAAATTTGCTTTCATCCGAAAAAAGTACTTTGGACCACTGAGCAACAGTCCAGTGCTGCTTCTCTGTAGCCCAGGTCAGGTGCTTCTGCCGCTGTTTCTGGTTCAAAAGTGGCTTGACCTGGGGAATGCGGCACCTGTAGCCCATTTCCTGCACACGCCTGTACACGGTGGCTCTAGATGTTTCTACTCCAGACTCAGTCCACTGCTTCCGCAGGTCCCCCAAGGTCTGGAATCGGTCCTTCTCCACAATCTTCCTCAGGGTCCAGTCACCTCTTCTCGTTGTGCAGCGTTTTCTGCCACACTTTTTCCTTCTCTCAGACTTCCCACTGAGGTGCCTTGATACAGCACTCTGGGAACAGCCTATTCGTTCAGAAATGTCTTTCTGTGTCTTACCCTCTTCCTTGAGGGTGTCAATGATGGCCTTCTGGACAGCAGTCAGGTCGGCAGTCTTACCCATGATTGCGGTTTTGAGAAATAAACCAGGCTGGGAGTTTTTAAAAGCCTCAGGAATCTTTTGCAGGTGTTTAGAGTTAATTAGTTGATTCAGATGATTAGGTTAATAGCTCGTTTAGAGAACCTCTTCATGATATGCTAATTTTTTGAGATAGGAATTTGGGGTTTTCATGAGCTGTATGCCAAAATCATCAATATTAAAACAATAAAAGGCTTGCACTACTTCAGTTGTGTGTAATGAATCTAAAATATATGAAAGTCTGTTTATCAGTACATTACAGAAAATAATGAACTTTATCACAATATGCTAATTTTTTTAGAAGGACCTGTATGTATGACAACCCAATGTTCTAAAATGAAAGTGTGTACTGTAAACAAACATCTTATTTAGGTAATTGACCAGTACCACCAACAGGAGCAGGCACAGATGCTGAAGGTACTATAACTCCCTTTGTTGTCTTCCTGGTGGCCATGTGTGATTCATATTCTCACCACATTTCATGATTGTCTGGTGTAATGGATTAACTCTTTCACATTGAGGCTTTGTTCACATTTAGACGTTTTTGGGCAATTTTCTGCCCTAAGCATCAGCTCTAAAAACGCCCAAGACAAATCCCATTTATTTCAGTGGCCCCTGTTCACATCTGAGCATTCTGTCGATTTAAGCAAAAGGCCCGTCGCTCAAACAAGTACATGAGCTTCTTTTTTGGCAGATTAGACATTTTTTATTTTTCAACCAAAAAACGCCTGTAAAACACCTGTCAAAATTGCAACGCCTAGATGTGAACGTTGCCTGAGGTTTTTATTTTGATCTCGCCATGACCAAAAAAATTTAGTACAATATGTTACACATATTTACAGAATGGTTATACCTATATCGGACACTCTTGTCTGAAGTTTGTTCATTTTCAGTCATAGCTGGAGTGTGCTTTTTTTTTTTTTTTTCTTTTTTTTTTTCCTGTGTTTATTTCTTAACCGTGTTTAGCAGGAGTGTTTTTACATATATATAAAGTCCCTTCTTTTACTATCAAAGTGATTGGTCTGGTTTGCGTTATTTTGTTGCTAGATAGCAAAGAGATTATGTTCCAGGAAAGTTATCAGCTCTATCCTAAACTGCTGTTACTCATAAATAAAAAAATAAAAAAAGACAGCCATGTAAGTGACATCTCCGCATCCTACAAAACACACTCCGAATAAACAAATAGGAGGAATAATTAATGTCTTTCATCAGTGTTTTGGATTTTGAGATTAATCTTGTCGTCTTCAGGATGCGCCGTTGTCAATCTTACTTCAGCTCGACTGTAGTTTTATCAGCAACGTCCTTCAAATGTATAGAAAGCTCCTTCTAGCTGTGATTTTTTTTTTTTTTTTTTCTTTTTCTCTTCTTTCCAAAGCTGCATTATGCTTTTATTTGTAATTAGTTCACAGAATGTTAATTACAAACTTGGAAAGCTTATGATACCCTAAAGGTCGATCCCCTTTTAAACATCAAACTCAGGGATTTAGAGCAGTCTGATCATACGAAAATAAATCCTGATTGTTTTGTTGTATAATGTTATTGTGAAACACCGGAAAAAAATAAACTCTTCTAAGTTAGACACTTAGAAACTTTTTATTTTTTTATGTAATTCTTATTGTCTGTCCTTATTTGCCTGTGTTCTGCAGTTATTAGGATAGGCTGTTCAGTGCACTTTCAGAAATCTTTCAGCATGAAACTATAGTGTGAGTGGTTTGTTGTGTGTTTGTTTTTTTTTTTTTTTTTTTTTTTATTCTTTTTCCTCATAATACATACAGTTGGATGACTCTGAGGGAGAACGCTCACCTTTTTTAATTTCTCACCTTTTTTTCTATCTGTATAAACCTCTGACCACATAGTTTGGGTCCAGAGAGAGGCAAATATGGCTTCTGAAACTTCTTTTGGGCAACAGATGTCTCACAATTTTGTTTGCACGATTTTTACCGTGATTCTTTGGGCAACAATCACGCTGCGATTGAGGTGCCATTGAAATTAACAGGGTTTGCAAGCGTGCCCTGCGTTTTGTGGCGATTCAGGTTTGTTGGAAGAATCGCATTGATTCCACCCTCGATCAGGAATGCCTAGGTTTGAACGAAGCTTTAGGCTCCATTCACACCTGAGCATAGCAATTTATTGGCATTTTTCGGGCATTTTTTAAAGTGTTTCTGCAGCTTTTTACAATCATTTTTAAAGCTTTTTAGAAGCCTATTGCAAGCGTTTTTTACAGCTTCGGGTGTTTTTTTTTTTTTTTTTTTTTTTTTTAGCCAATGGAAAGCATTAGGGGTGGAGAGCTGCAGTTTGAGGAGAAAACTACTGACAAAACGCTCTTAAAGCGCTCAAGTCAGGCGTTTCTATTGAAGTTTATAGGGCCAAAAACACTTGGAATCTGCCAAAAAGAAGTTCATGTACTTTTTTGAGTGACAGGCATTTTGCTTCAGGCAACAGAATGGTCAGATGTAAAGGGGAGCCGTTGAAATTTATAGGATTTGGCTTGTTTAAAAGTTTTTTTAGCGCTACAAGCTTCAAGCAGAAAATCGCTCAGGTGTGAACAGGGTCTTAAAGACCACGTCACACTTGCGAATCTGCTGCTGGCGAGAACCGTGTTCAGAATGTCATACAGCAAAGTGCAATGTTTTGGAACCACCAGGATTCGTCATCCAAAAATGAATTGAAGGGATCCCTGGTGATCCTGAAACGTTGCATTTGCTGTATGAAGTGCTGAAAAAACACCAGGAAAAGTGATTTTACTGTAGAGGAAGAAGCGGCTAAAGTGAAAAACTACAATACCCAGAATTGTAATTAACCATCGCATGCGAAAGATGAGAAAGTTTATAGCACATCACCTTGGAATTAAACTTAAATGATGACTCTTAAATTATTTATTTTTTTTTTTTTACTTTATGCGTGCATTGGGATAGCGGTGTTGAACAACAAATGTTCGTATCCATTTTTACTGCACATACACTGTGGGAAGAGGGTTTTACTTTTTTTTTTTTTTTTTAATTACATTACTATTCCAAAAGGGCTGATGAGCACCCTCTGTGATGGTAATGATACATATAAAGAGACAGGTACTCTTCATGGGAGGGACTAATGGATCTAGCACACCTCTAATGCACATATCCTTCTCTCGCCAATGCAAGTCAACATAGAGAGCTTCTTCCTGCCTGGCCACTGCAGCCTGTATTTAATAGCTGTGAACCCAGAGCTGAGAGATTCCAGGTTCATAAAGCTTAGAGCTCATGTGTCAAACTCAAGGGCCACATCTGGCCCACCAGGGCCTTTTTTTAACCAGGGGTGGCAGAACCCTGCACGCTATGCATAGCACACCCCTAAACCCTGCACACTCTGAATGTAGCTTGAGCCTTAACCCTACACTCTGTATGCAGCACACCCCTGAACTCTGCACCCTGTGCATAGGGCATCCCTGAGCCCTGCACCCCATACATATTGCACTCCTTTTATTTCTTGGCTCTTTAAGATCCTCCCACTGTTACTACTGCACTTTGGCCCCCACCGTTTGATGTGGTTTGGTGGGGGGGGGGGGGGTGATTAAGTTCCAGCACATATTCTGAGGGAAAAAAAGCTCTGGCTAAAGTTATATAGTCTTACAGATACACCCAGCCCTTTAAGGACAAGCATAATGTTGAAGCAGCCCATGATGAAATTGCGTTTGACTCCCCTGGCCTAGAGGATATCTGTGAATGGGAGTTCACCTCTTCTACCCACTCTGTCACCTTAGAGTGGTGTAGAGCTCACAGAGGAGAAAGATGAGCCGGGGGGGGGGGGGGGGGTAGGTGTTGCAGTGTTCTCCTTAGGGGTTATTTGCTGGCACCCCATGGTCAGCTGGGCAGAGAGCCCAGTAGAAACCCCCTAGGGAGAACGCTGATCACGCATGTGGACCCTCAGTGTACAAATTGAGTCTTTCCCTGCTGAATCCTTCCTGCTCTTCTTATTTGCTTCCGTGAGGTTGTATAAAATGCATGGCAATTGAAAATTACATATTCTCTTTCATTCATTGACACAGCTCCTGATATTCTTAACCATTGGGTTATACTTCCCCCTGCAGGAGTAGGACACTAGGTAGAAAAAGTCTAGCTGCTCCCATGGGCACTGCCAGGGGGTATACTCCCTCACTCAGCTATAGGCACTCATTTTTTTTTCTGCCTAGTTAGGCGTAAGGACCTAGTCCTGGATTTTTCCTGTGAGATCAACAATCAACTGCCGGACTGGGTGACGGGCTAGATAATCTAGATCCAGTGGTCACCCCAGTCTGGCCAGCAAGCGCGCGCAGACCTCAGCTTTGCGCTAGGTCCGCTGCGACTTAGCCCCACTGGACGGAGGCTGGCTTGCGAGTTAAATGCCTCGCAAGGTCGCATGCGACCGGGTCTCTGCCCTCCTGGCCGACAGCCCCCCATTTTTTCGATGAAGAGGGGTTCCTTCTGGAGCAGTGCCTGCCTGGTTCCTGGTATGGTGAGTAGCTGTCTCCCCTTGGAGGGTTTTGGGGTGGATGTGGCCCCTCCTTGGGTCGGTTAAACCCCCCCTGGGTTCCCATCAGGCACCCTCCCTTTCCTACCCTCGCCACATATGCTGGAGCTGTTTGGGTAGTCTGGTCCACCTCCTGGGGTTGGGGCAGGGTGCTAGCTGGCGATGGACGATCAACTGTGTGGGGGGGGGGGGGTTGTACCAGGTGGGGGCTCCTGCCAGGGATCCCTGTCCTGCCTGGACCTGGATTCTCTCCTGTGTCCCTGTAAGCTTTGTGGTGCCGCCATTTTGTTGTAGCCTGTGTGTTTCTATACACAGTGGCCATGTTTGTGTAGTCCAGTGGGCATTTTGCTGTGGTTTTCCATTGAAAATAGCGCCGGCCATGACAGTGTCCTGTGGGCGGCGATTTCAGCGCTTGGAGTTCCTCCTCATACCCTGGTGCTGACTCCTGGATCCTTTAATTTTCTGATCGCCTCAAGTATAGTGCAGATTATCCTAGTGGCTGCAGGTGCCTGTTTCTGGTGGGGTATTCTCCCTCTTTGCTGAGGATCGCTTGGTGCTTGTGCCTGGCGACCGGGTGGTGGTGCCAGCTAGGTGGGGCTCGTCCCTTTAACAGTGTTTTTACACTTTTTATGGGGTCTCCCTTTGACTCATGGAGTCTTTGGAGCACATCTCCCCACCTGATACCTTCTGAGGCTGAGGGGCCCTCCGGGTCCCGACCATCCATCAATGCACTGATGGCGGTCCAGGAGTCCTTTGTGTCCCGGGTGGAGTTGGCTTTCGGGAGACAGGCTGGCAAAAGTGCCCCCACCTTCCCCTGTCTGATCAGACCCTGAATCTGATTCAGCCGTCGCGGACGTGGGTCACCCTGCTCGGTCTGCGACCTTGCGCCTGGAATCCTCTGTTAGTGAGGATGCTTCCTCCACGTCAGCAACCGCGCACGAAAAGGCGCTGGTGGACGCACTAGTTGTATCTGTGCGTGGGACCCTAAAGATGGAGGATGCAGCTGCAGCAGAGGCACAGGTTTCCTTTTGGCACTCACAAGCCACCCAGAGAGGCAAAGGCGTTTCCTTTCCCTGTCTATTTTGACAGAATTGTCGCTAAAGAGTGGGGACGACCAAAGTGCCCCCGTGGGGTCCCTAAGCGCTTTACTAGGCGTTAGGCCTTTGAGAAGTCCCTTCTTAAGAAGTGGACCTGTCCACCGGTGGTGGACTCTCCAGTTTCCAGATTATACAAGGCAACTGTGATTCCTGTTGAATAGTCCCCGGCCTGTAAGGATCCAGCTGACAGGAAGGCGGAGACTGTGGCCCACAATATGTACACTCTGGCTGGTTCAGCAATGAGGCCAGTATTCACCATTGCCCTGGTGTCGCTAATTCTGACCGAGTGGGCTAAGCTTTTTACGCAGTGACCTGGAGGGAGGACAGCTCCCCCTGCCTTTGCCGAGCTGGCGGCCAGCTGGTTCAGGGGCTACAGTTTATCTGTGATGCCTCTTAGGATGCGGCTACCCTAGTGGCTCGGCTCTCTGTTTTGGCAGTGGTCCTTCAGCGTGTCATTTGGCTCAAGTGCTGGTCTGCGGACCAGACTTCTAAAAAGGCCTTGACTAATCTTTCTTTTCAAGGAGATCGCCTGTTTGGAACTACCCTGGATGACATTCTTAAAGGTCTCACGGGGGGAGTACTTTTCTTCCACAGGCATAGACGTGGGCCTTCTTCTTGGCTCCAAGTTTTTTTTTGTTTTTTTGTCCCTCCGGGTCGACTGACAAGGGCTCGAAGCCTTTCAGGGCCTCCTCTGGACTAGGATCCAAACTAACCTGGTCTGGTAAGCCAAGAGCCCTCGTGCAAGGAAAGTGGGTCCACAAAGTTATTTGGTCCAGCTACAAAATCGAGTTTCACTCTTGTCCACCGGCAAGGTTCTTTGCTTCCAGCGCCTGTCCCCGGACCGCTTGGGGGGCGGGCTGTTTGGGGTGGTACAAGACCTGTTACTTCAAGGAAAGTCCGTCCCCGTTTTGACTCCGGAACGTTTTCAGGGGTTTTACTCAAACCTATTCACAGTTCCCAGGAAGGAAGGCAAAGTGCATCCAATCCTTGACCTTAAGGCGCTAAACTGCTTTGTGTGGGTCCAGAAGTTCAGAATGGAGTCCATTCGAACTGTGTTGGCATCCCTGCGTCAGAGGGATTTCCTCGCCTCTATCGACATCAAGGATGCTTACCTTTTAGATTCCGAAATGTGTCAGTCACCAGCATTTTTTCCGCTTTGCTGGAAGAGAGGAGCATTATCAGTTTGTAAATAATTGTATATACTCAATAAAGTATATTCTTTGCGCCCAGGAAGGCTAGGGGGTGGAGTTAAAAATAGTTAAAATCTAAGGGGAAGCAGCTGCTATAGTGTGTGTAGGATTAAATGAATAAATAAACCCCAAACTGATTGGGATTAAATAGCGCTTGCTAATAGGAACTAAGGATAGGGAATTGTAGGTAGGCAGTAAATATTAAAATGTCACTAATAAATATACATCATTAAAAACAATAAAATTCATAAATAGTATACCCAATAAATAACATATAATATTAAATCAATTAAGTGTCATAAAAGTGCATAATGGTGCCAAAATAAAGTCCAATAAAAAGTTCATAAGTGACTTGGTGAAAGCTGATTACACTTCAGTGCAAAGGAAAGTGCAGCTGCCCAGTGCTGGATCCTCCTATCGTCCAATAGCCGATCGAGTGATTTTAGGATAAGTAAGATGTGAGCTTACCAGAAGTAGTGGGTCTAAGTTACCTTACGGCACAAAGACCAGTAAAGCTTGATGGCCCTCCTGGCCTCAGATGCGGTACCTGCTGGGCTTATCCCTCACCGTCCGAGATCCCTTCCTAGACAGGCGATGTCCTCAAGATCCGGTTTAGGGAGAAGAACAAACAGCTCCAGATAGTGTAGTACCGTTTTAAAAAGGTTTATTTTCCAAATGGATAATAAAATACACACAAGGTTCAGTAAAAGTAAGAGCCGCGCCCGCTATCGTGAAGTCTGTAGCGTGGAGAGCGGTAGCTCCCGTACTGCGTTCCAGCTGACTTCCGGGTAGGCGGCGTGCGTTCCACCTGACACACGTTTCGTCAGAGCATCTTCAGACCTCTGAAGAGGATTAGATTTTATTTTTCCTCCTTTAGGCCCAGTTCACAACACGGTTCCTGCATTCCAGATGCATGTAGATGCGTTCTCCCCCCCCTCCTTTTTTTTTTTTTCCTCCTTCATATCCATTGTGCGATTTTTAATATAAACAAAAAAGGGCCAATTCTAAAAAGTAAAAAAATATATATATATATTTTTTTCAAATTCTGCTATATAACATTCCCAAAAAAAAAAATTAAATCAAAAATGTTCATCCTTTTAGGCCAATTTGTATTCTGGTACATATTTTTGGTTAAAAAAAAAAAAAAAAGCAATAAGCGTATTTTGATTGTTGTGCGCAAAAGTTATTACATCTACAAACTAGGGGAAAGATTTGTCATTTTTATTTTTTTTTTACTAGTAATGGCGGAGATCTGTGATTTTTAGCAGGACTGCGACATTGCGGCAGACAGACCAGACCCCTAACTGACATTTTTGACACTTTTGGGGGGACCAGTGACACTACTACAGTAATCAGTGCTAAAAAATGCGCACGGTTACTGTAATAATGACTTTGGCAGTGAAGGGGTTACCTAGTGGGTGATCAAAAGGTTAAATGTGAGCCTAGGGGAGTGTTTACTAACTGGTGGAGGGGCTTGTGAAATAACCATAGAGACCTGTGATCCGATATAGAAGGATCACGGGTGCTCTGTGATAATTTCAGAAAGAAGAACGGTCAGCTGTGTTTACAACAGCTGACCTTCCTCTCTCAGCGGTGAGCAATCGCGACTGCCAGTCCTGTGCATCGGCATCCCTTGTGGGGGCTGGAGCGCACCGGTGGCAGCACGCGCTCACCCCCCAGCACCAAGCACGCGACCGACATAGGGCTACGTCGGTTCACGCAGGAGAGCCAGCCTGCCGCAGTAGTCGTGCAGTGGGCGGTCTGAAAGCTGTTAAACACTGTCCATGCATTTTTTTTATGCAGAATAAAAACGCACTAGACTGCATCTGATATTTAAACATGCAGTTTTGTTAAAAATCACCATTTAAATTGGGTGCTGTCATCACTGCATAGAGGAAGAATCTGTAATCCTTGGGCCCAGTGAAGCGGGATGACTGAAGCACTGATGTAGTTTCCTGTTTAATTTTGGCGTATTTAGTGGAACTACATTTCCCATTGTGCACTGGGAATGAGCATACAGAATGGAACGCCATGTGTGTGGTGCATGCATAGTAAGACAGGGAAATAAGCCTGGCCCTGCCCACTGCAGCAAGCTGCCACGAAATTGCTTTGCTGCTAAATACTAGGAGCTACAGAGGTGATTGTATACCATTGGTGCCTGGGGAAATAGTGGGCATAGTGGCCACCAGTCATAGGCAAAGAAAATGCAGAGGACTCTGAGGCTAGATACCTACATATTCATGTTGGGATTACCTCTTTAACAAAACAAGCTCTTGTTGGAAAACAAATAAGTTCAGCTTTAAATTCTGTGTTAAAAAAAAAAAAACATACAGCACGTCTTTCCAATTCATTCACATTTTCCTGTGTGTTATCGCATTAAAACCACTGCAAGTACAGAAATTCCTTTACCTGATTGAAATCCTAACTAGTGTTGTCAGCCCCACCTACGTTCTCTCCGGATTGGATACCGAACCCCTACAGTTCCCTACTTCTCTCTCTCTCCCTCTTCTCATGCATACATTGATTTCTTTCCTAGAACAGTGCTGCTTCCTTGACTCCCTGGATCCTGCTACACGGGGTAGGGAAAGGACTCTTGGAGGGTGTAGATCTGAGGTGTGCCTACATCAAAAAGCATTACTGTAAAAAAATTATGGGCTATGCTTGAGGGCCATTGGAGGCTTGAGAGTATATTGGGGTAATGCCTGGACATACTTTAAAGTGCATTTCTGGTTTTGTTGAGTGAGGGAAAAATAAATTCCTTTTTTGTCTAATATATATCTTGTATGGATTTTAGTGAACTTGATATGTGGCTGTCTACCTACTCCTTTTTTTCTACAGATTGGGACAGGACCCAATCTTTCAGAATGAGAACATTGTACACCCATGAAATGTTTGAGTGGCAAAAAAAAGTAAGATGGCTGTGTAAAGCTGAAACAGGCTGCATTTTGGTACATGTGTAGCTCTGTCAATTCAAAAAAAAGCTTGTCATTAGACTAGCTTCCGTCGAACATTCCCACTGGAAAACCAGCATTCGATCAACTGCTGCAGCCATTGGCTGATCAGTGTATTCTGATGTGGGTGGCGAATCCCCTGCTGCCAGAATACAATAGTGCTTGGGGGAGATCCCTGCATCCACATTTCTTTTGTATGTATTCCAAATTAACCACGTTACACCCACTTCTTTTCCAGGCCATTTTTCAGTGCAATTTGACTTTATCTGTGTCTGACAATTTCTTGGTCATGCAACACTGTAACCAAGTAAATTATCATTTTGTTTTAATGACACAGAGATGCTTTTTGGTTCTATTTAACCTTTAAACGCCAGCCGAGCGCACATATGCGGCCTCTCGGCGTATGGGCCTTCATGCGGAGCGGCCACATATATGCGGCCCTGTGTAAACCACTTACTGTGCTGAGAGCATGCTCCCAGCACGGTAGCCAGTGGTTACTGGAAAGCTCCCGATTCCAATTATGTGACAGCCAATCACAGCGGTCACATGACCCGAATGCCCGCCTCCGCCACCCGGCATTTAGACCCCTTAAAGGGACGGGAGGGGGCCAGTGGGAAATGGTTAATATCCACCTTTTGGAAAACAAATATTTATTTTACTTTCTGTCATAAAACATTTTGAAATGATGAAACCTACTAGTGTTGAGGTGGTTAACATGGGTTTATCCTTTAAAAGTCACTCACTTGCCAAGTGCAAGTCTTCATTGGTAGTTGCACTTTTCATTCCCATACCCATCCCTAACAATCCCTCTATATTAATGATCAGTTGAATGACGATGGCTTAATTTAGACTGAGGACTTCTAGTGGTGGAAAATAGTTACTACCAGGAACCGCTCCAGGTTGAAGGCATGTATTGCCGAAAAATTAGCTTTCTCTATCGCTCATTGACAGACGTAGTCTTCTTGATTCTCAAGAGCTGGGTTATGTTGTCTCCGCAGGAGTAGGACTAGGCAGAAAGACAAAACGTTCTGGCTCCACCCTAGGGGCAGTCCCTGAGGGTATATCCTCCCTCTCTCTGCTACAGGGAATCAGTTTTTTTCTGTCTAGTCAGGAGTAAGGACCTAAGTTCCTTGCTGGGATCTTTTGGTCCTGGCAAGACTTTTTTTCTTTAAGAAAAAGACATTTTTTAGGTAGTTTTCTCCAGTGTTTTTTTCCTGTGAGATCTTCAAGCAAATATGCCGGACTGGGCGACACTTGTGGTCACCCCAGCCGGCCTACGAGCGCGCGCAGACCATGGCATTGCGCTTGGTCGGCCGCGACATATTCAAGTAAGTATGCGGGGCCGGGCGACGGGCTGGATGTTGAGATCCAGTGGTCACCCCGGTTTCTGCCTACGAGCGCGTGCAGACCAGAGCTCCGCGATAGGTCGGCCGCGACGGAGTCCCAGTGAAGGGACTGACTTTGCGAGTTAAGTCTCGCTTGGACGCCAGGTACCAGAGAGTCGAGGCGTCCACAAACCCCCACCCCGGTGGAGAGGGTATTGTGAAGAGAGGGTGCCTGTCGGTTCGGTATGGTGAGTAAACGTTCCCTTTTTTCCTCGTTATGAGGCAGTATGTATTATGGGCCCCTCCATATATGGTCAGTATATATCTGATACTTACAAGTCCCCCTTGTAATACAGCATGTGTTTGTGGGAAGTGGACTTGGTTTAAGAGCTAACACTCTACCCAGCAGACTGTAACATTACAGCAGACATAGGAGGTATAATCCTACCTTATGTGTAGTGTATCTTCTGTAGATCCATATATCGCCTCTTAGCAGAGATGCAGGTGGATGTGCTGGGAAAACGATTTCGGCGGTCCGCCGCCATTTTGCCGTAGACCGAATGCATGTCCTCAGGTCACGCCGGCCGCCATGTTTTTGGAGTCTTATGTCTCTTCTATGGGGGCGGCCATGTTTTGTGAGCCCAGCTACCTCGTGGAGAGCTGGGAAACGCCGGAAGGCGTACACAGGGGGCGGAGCCACGTCCTTCTACCCGGGAAAAAGCAACAGCTCCTTCCAGTCTGTAAAGACAGACGCTGACTGCAGTTGGTTGGATACTTCACTGCATCGGTTGGTGAGCCTTGGGGGTCCCTCTCTCTCTCTGTGGGATCGAGAAGCAGGTACTCTGAGGGGCGCTATTGCGCTAGGGGGAGACACATAAAAAAAAAAAAAAAAAATTAAAAAAAAAAAAAAAAAGGTATTTTTTATTTAAAAAAAAAAAAAAAAAAAAAAAGTTTTTTTGTGTTTTCTGGCAAAGGTGTCCTGAATTATCATGGACCCTGCCACTCATGTATCTCCTCCGGATCCCCTCGAGGGGTCTGCAGGATCCTCCAGCACCCCACTCACGATTAAATCATTGTCCGCTATTATGGAAGCTTGTGTCCCGGGTGGAAGTGGCTTGTCAGGGACAGGGCGCAAGTAAGCAACCCCCGCCTAACCCCTTATTATCTGAAACCTCGGATTCAGACTTTGAGCCTATTTCTGCAGTTGCAGGTACTTCATCTGGTATTGGTGTCTCGTGTACTGTCTTTTCAGACAGTGAGGAGGATGTTTCGGCATCAGCCATAGCCAGAGAGGAAGCGTTGGTAAACGCACTCATGGTATCTGTTCAAGAGACCTTAAGATTACAGGGTATTCCGTCAGAAATAGCTGAAACTGAGATCCCTTTTGGGTCTAAAAACGCATCTAGTGGCGAAGGTTTTTCCATTGCCCAAATGTTTTGGCAATCCAATCAAAGAAGAATGGAGTCTGCCAAAACGCATTTCTACTATTTCTAAACGCATTAACAGGCGTTATCCGTTTGAGGAAACCCTCATTAAGAAATGGACAGAACCACCTGTGGTGGATTCACCAATTGCTAGTTTGAATAAAGCCACGGTTATTCCTTTAGAAGACGCTCCGTCTTTTAAAGATCCAGTGGATCGCAAGATAGAAGCTATGTCTCGCACCATGTTTGCCTTGATTGGATCAGCTTTCAGACCTATAATAGCTATTGGTCTGTTTTCGCAGGCTGTAACTGAATGGACCTAGTGGTTACGCCGGGACTTAGAAGAGGTCCCTCAGGCGGTATCAGATTTGTTGGAACAAATGATACAGGGGTTACAGTTTGTGTGTGATGCGGCGTTAGACGCCACTTCATTATTGGCGCGAGCATCAGTCTCAGCAGTGGTTCTCAGGCGTACACTGTGGCTAAAAGGTTGGTTAGCCGACCAAGGTTCCAAAAAAGCATTGGCTAATATCCCCTTTTTAGGAGAGCGTCTATTTGGAGCCAACTTAGATGAGATCATTAAGGATCTCACGGGTGGAAAGAGCACCTTTTTACCGCAAAATTTTAAAGGTAGAGGAACTCGTCAAAGACGAGGGCCTTCTTTTTCTGCTCACAAGAGGTTTTTTCGTCCAGCGGGTGAAAAAACTAAGTCCTCCAAAGCTCCTGCAGGAGGCGTCAGGGGTCGTTGGTCGGGCAAGCAAAAGCCCGCCCCCTCCAGACCTGAAGATAACCGTCCAAAGCCTGAAGGTGCGCCCCCACCCATAACTGGGGTGGGGGGACGTCTTCGCCGGGTCCCGGATCCATGGCTTTCCAGAATCCCGGACAAATGGGTCTGCGAAGTCATAAGGTCAGGGTACAAGATCGAGTTTCGATCTCTCCCACCGGCGCGATTCTTCCCTTCCAATATCCGACTATCCTCAGATCGTTTAGAAGATCTGCGGAGAGCAGTCACAGATTTACTACAACAAGGAGTGGTAGTCCACGTTCCTTGGACAGAACGGTTTCAAGGGTTTTATTCAAACCTATTTACAATAAGAGGGCAAAGTGCGTCCAATTCTGGACTTAAGGGCACTCAATTCTTTTGTCTTCATAAGAAGATTCAGAATGGAGTCCATTCGCACAGTAGCAGCCTTTCTGCATCCAGGGGATGTCCTAGCGTCCTTAGACATCTAGGACGCATATCTTCACATTCCCATTTTCGCAGGACATCAGCGGTTTCTACGTTTTTCCGTAGAAGAGAACCACTATCAGTTTGTGGCGTTACCGTTCGGTCTCGCCACGGCTCCGCGGGTCTTCACAAAGGTGTTGGCCCCAATGTTGGCACTTCTGCGCCAAAGAGGTATATCGATTCTTGGTTACCTAGACGATCTTCTGCTTCATGCAGAGTCTCCTCAGACCTTGCTACAAAACATAGAAATTACTATGATTTCTTTACAGGAATTCGGGTGGCTGGTGAACCAGCAAAAGTCATTTCTGGTTCCCACCCAGAGGCTCGAATATCTGGGTCTAATCCTAGACACAGTCAGGACAAGAGTTTTTCTTCCGGTAGGGAAACTCCGAAAGATTCAATCAGCAGTCCACCAACAGCTGGTCTTCCCTTCGGACTTGCATGAGGGGTCTGGGGTTGATGGTGGCTTCCTTCGAAGCAGTCCCATTTGCCCAGTCCCATACCCGAATTCTTCAGCAAGAGATTCCCCTCAGATGGAATCGGAATCCGGAATCCCTGGACAATCAGATCCGATTGAGCAAACAGACCAGAGAGTCTCTGGTCTGGTGGCTTCGGTCTCCGATGCTCAGCCAGGGAAAGTCATTTCTGCCAATATATTGGACGACAGTGACCACGGATGCCAGTCTATCTGGATGGGGAGGAATTCTCGGTCAGTTATCTGTCCAGGGACTTTGGTCCCCGGAAGAATCCAGGTTACCGATAAATGTATTGGAACTGAGAGCGATCAGACTTTGTCTGATTCACTGGACCGAGCAGCTCCAGGGCAGCCCGGTTCGGATCCAGTCGGACAACGCCACGGCCGTGGCTTATGTCAATCACCAGGGGGCACCAAGAGTGTCCGAGCGGCCAAAGAAGTGGCTTGCATTCTTCGCTGGGCGGAACGATTTGTTCCAGCTATCTCTGCGGTGTTCATTCCGGGGGTGGAGAATTGGCAGGCAGATTATCTCAGCCGTCAGACCCTGGATCAGGGGGAATGGTCCCTCCATCCAGACGTTTTCCACCAGTTGTGCCTACGATGGGGCACCCCGGTTATGGATCTGTTGGCATCTCGATTCAACAGGAAAGTTAAGAGATTCGTGGCTCGCTCCCGCGATCCTCTAGCAGAAACCGCAGACGCACTGATCGCCCCGTGGGGGCAATACCAGCTAATGTATGCCTTCCCTCCTCTTGGGTTACTGCCAAGACTTCTTCGCAGGATAGAGGAAGGAAGGAATTCCAGTAATCCTGGCAGCTCCGGATTGGCCTCGTCGTGCTTGTTACGCCGACTTGGTCAGACTGATGGCGGACGTCCCGTGGAGACTTCCTCTCAGGGAGGATCTACTGTCTCAGGGACCGATCTTCCATCCTGCTTTACGATCGCTGGTTTTTAACGGCCTGGTTATTGAGACCCAGGTGCTGAAGGACAAGGGATTGTCAGCTTCAGTTATTCCTACTCTAGTTAAAACAAGGAAAGCGACTTCCAGAAAGATTATCATCGTACATGGAAGTCTTATATTGTGTGATGTGAATCCCTTGGGTTCCATCTACATCTTTATTCGGTAGTCCGAATATTGGCTTTCTGCAACAGGGAGTTGAGCAGAAGCTGGCCTTGAGTGTTATCAAGGGTCTGGTTTCAGCATTTGCTATCTTCTTTCAGAAGCTTTTGTCTACTCATTCCTTGGTGCGGAATTTCATCCAGGGGGTGCGACACCTGGCTCTGCCAGTGCACGCGCCGTTACCATCCTGGGATCTTAATTTGGTGCTGTCGGTTCTTCAGACACCTCCCTTTGAAAATATCAGGGAGATTCCCTTGCTTACTTTATCCCAGAAGGTGGTCTTCTTGGTGGCTATCACTTCTGCACGCAGGGTGTCAGAACTGGCTGCATTATCCTGTTGTTCCCCAGATCTGGGGGTTCATAGGGATAAGGTTGTTCTTCATCCGAATCCATCCTTCCTTCTAAGGTGGTTTAAAAGTTTCATTGATTAAGGACAGTGTATTGTCCTTCCTATGTCCTTAGCCCAATCATCCTCGAGAATTGCATGGCATTCCTTGGATGTAGTTTGGGCGATCAGGATATACTTGAATACTACGGATTCAATTTGTAAGACGGATTCACTGTTTGTGATCACGGATGGCCCTAAGAAGGGGTTGCCTGTTCTGCTGCGACCATCTTTGATGGATCAGACAGACGGTGGTATAGGCTTATTTTATCTAAGGGTCGGGATCCCCCGTTCCCTGTTAAGGCGCATTCTACTCGGGCGCTTAGAGTTTCCTGGACCTTCCGCCATCAGGCGTCAGTGGTTCAGGTTTTCAAGGCGACTGTTTAGTAGTCGGTTCATACCTTTACAATATTGTATAAGGTTTATGTGATGGCATCGTCAGATGCCTCTTCTGGCTGCAAGGTTCCTGCAGGCCACTGTTTGAGGAGACTGTTGGTCTACCTCGAGGATTTGTGGGGTAGGTCTCATCTGTTTACTCGATGAGTCCTTTGATACTTCTGGTTGGCTCCGGTTGGGCCTTCTAGATTGGATTTTGATTCTGTCAATCCCACCCCTCATTTTGTGGCACTGCTTCTGGATGTCCCAGCTCTTGAGAATCAAGAAGACTACGTCTGTCAATGAGCGATAGAGAAAAATGGATTTTTGTAAGATCTTACCGTAAAATCCTTTTCTCTTAAGCTCATTGACAGACGTAGTACCCGCCCCTCTATCATTGAGTTGGGTTGGGTTAAATTCTCTGTACTGCTTTAAAACAGAACTGATTCCCTGTAGCAGAGAGAGGGAGGATATACCCTCAGGGACTGCCCCTAGGGTGGAGCCAGAACGTTTTGTCTTTCTGCCTAGTCCTACTCCTGCGGAGACAACATAACCCAGCTCTTGAGAATCAAGAAGACTACGTCTGTCAATGAGCTTAAGAGAAAAGGATTTTACGGTAAGATCTTACAAAAATCCATTTTTTTTAGTTTCACTATTAGCCCGCATTCACACTACCGCGGCACGACTCTGTACTACTTCGGGGGCGACTTGTGAAGTCCCGTGCACTGCGACTTCGGCGCGACTTGCACGGACTTCATATAATGAATGTCTATGCAAGTTGCTCCAAGGTCGCCCCGAAGTAGTACAGGACCCTTTTTCTAAGTCGGTCGCTCCTATTCGAACGGGTCCTGTAGCACTGCATGGACCGCGAGGGACCGCGACTTGTCAGGCTGACCAAGTCACCTGACAAGTCGCGTTACTGTGAATGGACTCTTACTGTGCTAATATTTTAAGTTGGAATTCAGCTCTAAGCAGAAGTAATGTATTTCTTTTTGCCAGGTAGGTTTCTGGTCACTTATCTGTTCTCTCCCTTTTTGTGTTCCTGCAGGGAGCTGACAAGAATGTGAAAGGACCTGATGGACTAAGTGCCTTTGAAGCTACAGACAACCAGTCAATTAAAGATCTACTGCATTGATGGGACTGGAGATTGTCAGCACCGTTTGCCTCTCACCTCTTTTATTTTTCTTTCTTTTTTTTTTTTTTTTCTGCCAGTTCATCCATAATTTTCATCTTAACTGTGGGGAAATGCAGTGACACTTGAGAGAGAACAGCCTCGGTTAGATAGAATGCCCCAATGGCTCTGCTAACTTTTTTTCGGAACATACCACTGTCTGCAAAAGCACAGGGGTATTTAAGGATCATTCCAAGGAATGAATCACAGACCTTAATTAAAGAACACATACCTTGTTTACAAAAGAGGTCTAACAACTTCCTCTTGATTGTAGGGATTGTTTGAACTTTTAAGATTAAATAAGAATTTTTTAGCTTTCTTATTTAGAACGTTGAATGAGAACTTGCATTTTCTTGGCTTTTGATCATGTTCTAAACTGTTTAATAAAAACTCTTCACCTCATGCAGCGTGTGGAGTGAGTTTGAAGGCCTTGAATACTTAAGAGCAAATAACTCAGCAGTATGTACTTTGGACCTTTCATTAAAGAATCACATATTATGTTTGTGGTTTAAACCAACTGGTTTAAAAAAAAAAAAAAAACATCAGCTTAAATGTTTGAAACCCTCTTTCCCCTTCCCAAGCACTCAAGGGCAAACCAAACATTGGAGGAAATATACTGTAGTATAGGTGTTCCTAGACCTCGCTGTGATGCATTGTGTATATTTATTTCAATAGCACTTTTCTTCTTGGGGACTCAAATCACTTACTAAATAGGAGTTGGAATCCCTAAAGAGAGGTTTGTCAGGGGTTGCTTTTAGGCTAGGTGAATAGATGCCTCTTGAATCTGCCTAAAGACATCCAGGGAGGTTGCTTCCTGAACAATGAATAGCAGTGCTGCATGATAGAATGCACAAGATCCAAATGATTTAACAACTATGGGCATGTGTAGTTTTCCTTTCTCTGAGACGTGGAGGGAGGGTGTGGGAGTATGGGTAGCCAGTTCAGTCAGATAGGCATGGCCCAAGTTATTTAGGGCTCATAAGTAGGCTCATTTTAATTTATGGAATATGCTCCATTTGATCTGAATGATGCTCAAGTGGATGAAAAGTAAAAAGGACCATGGTTGTCATAACGTCTGTATTGACCGCCCCTTCCCTCAGTCTCTACTCTTAAAAAGCTGTCAAATTCAGCACACATTTAAAAAGCAATTTACAAGCTTTAAGGAGCTTTTAGGACGCTATTAAAGGTAACCTGTCAGTATTGCGTATAAGGAATGTGTTTGCTGACTGGAAGATGACCACACTGGTCATCCTCCAATCTGTGGTTCTTTTCACTTGGTGACCCACTCAGCGATTTTTATAAAAAAAAAAATCATAAAACCCAATTTCAGACCCACCGCCACAGAATATAGTTGTGGTATACTACATAACTTTTTTTTAAAGATGTCTTCTCACTAGTCATGTGACGCACTGGGTCTTCTTATACCTCTTTGCTTCTGGTGCTGGGTAGTCCTTAATGGTAAAGAAAGCATCTGACATTGTCATGAGGCATTTGTTTTGCGGCATTGTGCTGTGAACCCAGGGCAATGTAATGACATGCCAGGAGGTGTGTACATGATGCCCTGGGCCCACAGAAAAGGGTTTGAATGATACTGAACATCCCCTAGCCTGGAAGAGGAAAACTTAGGCAAGTACCTCCGTCCAAATCCATTTTTTTTTTTTTTTTTTAAGAATGGGAGGCATTGTTATGTCTTTATTGCTAATCTAAATAAAAAGTCTGACTATTGAGTTGCCACCAAAACTTGAATAGAGTAAAAATATTCCAATGGGGACACTCTAGGAGAGCACTTGTCATTTGGAAGACATTTCTTCTAACTTTTTCTATTGTGTTTACAAGACAGCAGATAACAAAAAACGAACAAAGGTTTACCCATTCCCATGCTATCCAAAATCATTAAAAAAGGTTTCATAATTGCACAGTACAGGACACAGGCTGGGTTTTTATAGACACTGGGCTATAGGCTCATACCTTCAGGTGATTGGACACTGGCCAAGCTTTTGAGGACACTACCCGGGTGATCCCCCTACACCACTCTGTCCTTAGTTTTTTGCTAGAGTCCATAGATATTATTTAAGGCTGAATATGTGAAGTCCAGTCATAATTAGGTCTCTTTGAATGTTTTAGCATACTTTGCCTATTCTGCCCTTAGCATTTTCTAATTACTGCATCTAAAGGAACATGTGAAAATTTATATGTTCTTACTTGGTATCAGGTGACATATGGCACTTTTCCACTGCAATTACCGTCTCGGCTCCACTCGGCCCTGCTTGGCTTTGTTTGGTTTTTCACTGCATGGTACCCCATGGTACGGTGTTGAAACGGTTCGGTATGGTTTGCTTTTCCACTAATAGTAAGTGGGTGGGATAACAACGATTCTCTGACGAATCAGTGGCTAGTAGTGACAAACAGTCAAGGCTGCATGCAAAGGATTGTGGGATATGGTACCGGTACGGCCCTCTTGGAACCACAACTGAGGTGGTACTGTTTAAGCGAGCCGTACCGTTCGGTTCCATGCAGTGGAAAAGCGCTACCGTACCGTTCCAACACCGTACCATGCAGTGGAAAAGCACAAAAGCGAGCCGAACCATTCAGTTCCATGCAGGGGAAAAGCACCATAAGTAGAGCTTTCTTCTTGAAGGATCAGACTACCCAAAACTTTCCAATACTTTATAGTGGACATTGTGTTAAATCGCCCCTGTACTGTCTCTCCTGGACTGCAGCAGTGTGATTTCTTCTGCAGTGTTGCAAGCCTTGAATGCCTCTGCTGTGGAGTTTGTGTTTTTAATATGGGGAGTCAGACTACCCAACAAAGTACAAGGCAGCTTGGTGAAGCTGGGACCTCTCTGCAGAGATCTTGCTAATGGAGTCCCAAAGACTTTTGAAGGAACAGGTGGGTAATTAACCCAGCAGCATCAAAACTGATATCACTTTTGTGTCCACCTGCACTTTGGGGCTACTTAAGATCTTTTAATTGCTACAAAAGGATGTTAATCTACATCAGTCATGTGGTGTATTGAGGTGTCATTCATTTAGAATGGCATCCCAATGCACAACTTCAGTAGGGGGGGGGGGCAGCGTATGTCTTACATCATGTTGGGCCACTTTACAACAGTCATATCCATTCATGTTAACTGTTGGCCTGCCTTGATGCAGTGCTCATTAACACTCAAAATACTACTTGCTAGTTTTGAGTGACCCCAAATTTCTGAAGGGGCCTTAATTTTTTTACCTCAACTAAAGCACTTTTAGATTTGCAGTAATTCTATGTAATTGTACAAACTTGGAAGTTGAGGTAATGATTCCCCCCCCACAAAACCAGCAACATTTTCATGAGCATTCCCAATGTACATCGAGCGTCCTTCACCTAAATGCACAAAACTTGCACATAATTAGTCTAGCTTAGTATATAACAATTTTAACTAGCTTTTCTAATGCTTACGATTCTCAATGGTGATTTGTTTTTGACTTTCATTAAACTTTGCTTTCAGCAATGAATGTATTTTGTGCATGAGGCCCCATCTTGTGTTTTTGGGGGATATATAATGTTTAGCTTTAGTTTTGTTTTTTTCATTTAACTGCTGGCCTCACCAGCAATTAGGATATTTTTGAGGCCTTAAAAAAACGTATCCCCCTTTTCCAATCCTCATAGTTTTAGAGAACCATAGCAACATTGCTGGAAAAATTATATTTAAAATGGTGGGAATGTTTATATAACTTGTTACAATTGTAGGACGAAGTTAAAATTGGAGCTTGTGCTTAAAAAGCTTGACATGTATTTTCCTTAATGATCATGATAATTTTTGCTTTGCTTGCTTTTATTTTCTTTTTGCTTACTGTAATAAAGAAAAATAACCTCTGTAGGTGCTTTAAACATTCTTATTAATCTTTTTTTGTATCCCTTTAATTAACCTTCTGTCTTTGAAATGCACTCCAAAGAAACAATAAATTTTAATGATGTTGAACGATTTTCATGGTGATAAAATTATGAATTTAGGCCTGATTTTAGTCAAGTGCATATTGTTGCAAAATTTTTCTGTACATATTTGGATGACAAACGGAAGGATTAGAACCCCCGTCAAGTTTTTTTGATTGCTAAGCAAAGGAAAAGAGCAGAATTCCATCCAAAAACAACATAAAAATTAACAGCCTGTTAAAAAACAAATCTGATTTTGCAGCAATATTTACCATCATCAATCCAATGATTTCCCCCACTTTACATTTTTAAAAATATTGCCCCTAAATCTCCTCAGTCTGATGGCCAGAATTATTCAACCCACTTCCTCTGAGCCACAGCCATCATGCATCCACCCCACCCCCGCTTGTGACTGGATGACAAACTGAGAAACACCATGGAAATAAGCTCATCTCTTGATCACTCTGCTTTTCCCCTCTTATCAGCATGCATCTTGTCGGCACATGAATTGACTGCTTCTTTCTCTCTCCTTCAGCCCTGCTATACAGGGGACTGCAGAAGGCTGATACCAGGTCAAATGTAGACCCTTAAACTGCTTGAAGTTAGGAGAAGCTCAGGATTTAAAAAAAAAAAAACAAAAAAAAATGTATATTCACCTAAGTGGATGCATCCGTTCGATCTGCAGCTGTCCCCCAATCAAACACTGCTGATCGCTTGGTTCTCCCCCACCACTTTTAGCAGAAAGCCAGGACTGTTAGCGGCTCTCTGCTCTCTCCCCTCCAGCGCTCACTGCAGGACTGGGCTGTGGAGAGGGCGGGAGTAGATGGCTCGGGCTCTGGGGATCACCAATGTGAAGCTGGTCCCTGTGTTTTCTCTGTGAATGGAGGGGAGAGATGCATTGTATCTCGTTCCTCGCAGAGAGACAAAAAAAGCGTGTGTTAAAAAAATAAATAAATCAGCGTTCGTGTCAGTATTTTAGCTAGGTAAAAAAAAAAAAGGCAAAATGCGCACTATTGGTTTTGGCCTGTAGATGGAATCGCTGGAGAATTTTTGGGTTGCTCTTTGGTGGCAGGTTATAGTACTAACAAGAAATATATCAGTTTGAAGTTTTAAAAAAAAATATATAGATAGAGAGAGAAAACATTTTTTTTTTTTTTTTTTTTACTATTATGGGCCAGATTTCCTATGAAAAAAAAAAAAAATGTCCATTACCATTTTTACCACCAAAAAATCAGGAGATGTCCATTACCATTTACCACCAAATGAAAGGCCAATTTGTCCTGGAAAAAAAAAAGGTATATCACTTGGATGCGCAAAGTTTGTGATATGTACGGTTTTACTCAAAAATTGCTAAATTGTGCTCAGGCATTTCGATTTTATCCTTGACAATTATGGCTTGAATGGGGTAAATATAGAATAATCTTAATCGTACAGGACACAGGATTTGTTATCAGAACTATATGTTTAATGCAGTTACCGCCAGGTAATTAACCCTGGGAAAAGCCTTGCTGGGTATGACCTGCACCCTCATTGAACCCCCCCCAACTCTGTGGGGCTCACGTTTTTCTGCTGTGTCTCTTGGTGATGGACCTCTTCAGAGAAGTTTGCTAAAGCAATTTTTTTTTCTTTACTACTTCTGCTGACACTTCTATTAAGATCCGACTGCTTATTGCCTCAGGGCCCACTAGCAGTATCTGTATTGGTTGCCCTCAAATCATATCTTGGGAGCTGTACCTGGAGCCTACATCAGCAGGTACTAAATCTGCATTCCACGCTCACCTTGGCCCATGATGCAATGAGTGTAGTTAGTTGCAGGGAGCTATGCAGTTCCAGGGCTGTGGTCCATTCCTATTGCTCCCAGACTATAAAGACCTCTTCAGGGGATCTGGCCACCGTGACAGGTTGTTTGGTTTAATTTCAGGTACCCACATCGTAAATAAAGTAAGACAAATTTTCCCTGTAATTGTGACCATCTCCTGTTTTTAAATGTGGGTTATTTCCCTTAGTATGTTATCCCCTCTGTAAATTTCTCTACTACATTGGTGCAAGATCATGCTTACCTATTTCAATTTGGTGGAGTTTTTTTTTTTTTACACACACAACATTGCTGCTTATGTGGTGATGTAGTTGCAAATACCTTCTGGCTGACATAGCCGGGTCCATAAATATTGGGACATCGACACAGTTCTAATCTTTTTGGCTCTATAATGGATTTGAAATGAAACAAACAAGATGTGCTTTAACTGCAGACTTTCAGCTTTGATTTGAGGGTATTTACATCCAAATCGGGTAAAAGGTGTAGGAATTACAACAGTTTGCATATGTGCCTCCCTTTTTAAGGGACCAAAAGTAATGGGACAATTGGCTGCTCAGCTGTTCCATGGCCAGGTGTTTTATTCCCTCATTATCCCATTTACAAGGAGCAGATAAAAGGTCCAGAGTTAATTTCAAGTGTGCTATTTGCATTTGGAATCTGTTGCTGTCAACTCTCAATATGAGATCCAAAGAGCTGTCCCTATCAGTTAAGCAAGCCATCATTAGGCTGAAAAAACAAACCCAACAGAGAGATAACAAAAACATTAGGTGTGGCCAAATCAACTGTTTGGAACATCCTTAAAAAGAAATAAAGCACTGGTGAGCTCAGCAACACCATAAGACCTGAAAGCCCACAGAAAACACCCTTCACAACAGTTGGCCAGATCAAGAACACTCTCCAGCTAGGAGGTATGTGTATGTGTGTCAAATTCAACAATCAAGAGAAAACTTCACCAGAGTGAATACAAAGGGTTCACCACAAGATGTAAACCATTGGTGAGCCTCAAAAACAGGAAGGCCAGATTAGAGTTTGCCAAACATCTAAAAAAAGCCTTCACAGTTCTGGAACAACATCCTATAGACAGATGAGACCAAGATCAACTTGTACCAGAGTGATGGGAAGAGAAGGAAAGGAACTGCTCATGATCCAAAGCATACCACCTCATCAGTGAAGCATGGTGGTGGTAGTGTCATGGCGTGGGCATGTATGGCTGCCAATGGAACTGGTTCTCTTGTATTTATTGATGATGTGACTTGTGACAAAAGCAGTAGGGTGAATTCTGAAGTGTTTTGGGCAATATTATCTGCTCATATTCAGCCAAATGCTTCAGAACTCATTGGACGGTGCTTCACAGTGCAGATGGACAAGACCTGAAGCATACTGTGAAAGCAACCAAAGATTTTTTTTAAGGGAAAGAAGTGGAATGGTATTGTTACGGAACAGGGCACCCCTGAGCAGGTACCTCCGTTGACAGATGCTCCTAGTGCTTCCCGAGGGCTCCAAGCACTCCACCAGACACCGTAAGCACTTCAGACTCCATGAACCAATGCAGCTTGGTTAGGGTCTTGGCATCTCCTACCCACCCTGGACCAATGACAAGGCTCCAGTTTCCTGTGGGTGAACCTCTCTTTCCCCAGAGAGTGCAGCAGAACAAGCTCTTACACAAGCTCTTAGTGATTCTCTAAAGGAGTATGGAAGACCATAGCAATCCCTGCAGCAGATTCCCCCAATAACGAGACAAAGCTCCGAGTTGAGGTTAAAACAGGAACAACATCAACATTTATTGGAAGAACACAGCACACTTTTATACAGAAATTGGAACATCCTTCCCCCAACAACCGCTTTCCCATTGGTCAATTGTAAAGTACTTGCAGTTCCCAACAAGGTCCTCTCCAGCCCATGCAAATGAGGGCTTGAAAATGAGTCAACAGTGATTGGTCAGATAGCTTTGAACAATGCAAGGAGACAGAAGCCCCAGGGGGCAATCAATGTAAACTATAGTCAGACACAGAACAATGGTTCCCTAACGAGCCCTCAATACACATTGCTCTGAGTGTCAATACCTCCCTTAGCAGACAACAGGTCAGGTCATTAGCACACCTGACAAAAGGTGAATGGGGAGCCACCTTAGACAGTCTGTCTCCTCAGAACTTCCTGGGATGACCATATTAGGAGTTGACTTCCTGTTCCTTACAGTTTACAGGAATACGTTTTAGCTTCCAGGATAGAGGCAAGACTCCATTATCCACATGGGGACCCAAATACAGTATTATGCTTTAAAATATATAAAGTTACTTTTTATACATTAAACATAGACATGTTACATATCCCCAGATAGCTCAGGTCGGAGTGCACATTATTAGGTGAATAGCACTCAGACCCCACGAATACAGTTTAATCGCCATGGAGCCAAAGTCTTTTAAAGCCTGGTCCATAGTCCAAAGGCAGCAGGCGGGCAACCAGGCTCCTCCAATGCAATGGGGCGAGATTGGTCTCGTCACAGGTATGCAATGGCCAAGTCAGTCACCTGACCTGAATCTGATTGAGCATGCATTTCACTTGCTGAAGACTAAACTAACAGGAAAATGACCCAAGAACAAGCAGGAACTGAAGACAGTTGCAGTAGAGGCCTGGCAGAGCACCACCAGTGATGAAACCCAGCGTCTGGTGATGTCTATGCGTTCCAGACTTCAGGCTGTATTTGACTGCAAAGGATTTAAGTATTAAAAAGTGAAAGTGTGATTTATGATTGTTAATCTGTCCTATTACTTTTGGTCCCTTTAAAAAGTGGGAGGTACATACCCTCAAATTAAAGCTGAAAGTCTGCAGTTAAAGCACATCTTGTTTGTTTCATTTCAAACCCATTGTGGTGGTGTATAGAGCCAAAAAGATTAGAATTGTGTTTGTCTCAATATTTATGGACCTGACTGTACTTCAGCCTGGTCCTTGCAAGAAGCACGTCGGAACTTCGCTACCTACTTTTCCAGAGACACACAGGACTCCGTCTATGTCTTGATTATAGCAACTCCTTTCCCAGATGCACAAATACCCTCTCACTCAATACTCATTTTGTGAGTACCCCATAGAGGATTATCTCCTCACTTTAGCAGTGGCGGAGACCAAGGTGCAGAAGAACTGCAAAAAAAAAATGGGCCTAATAGTAATAAAATTGGGCTATAAACCGCACCAATGCAAAGAAGCAAAATACCCAGGTTGATAACCGTTTCCTTGCTCCAAAGCAAGGTCACATATTCACACATCTCCCTTCCTTTCATTCCTTTTTGGGCATGAGCAAACTGCCTGCCGGACTAAGGCAGATTTTACTGCAACTACAGTGTCTGATTTCTTTGGAAAACGCTGCCCTTTAGGAGCATTTGGTCTCCAAATCCTGACAAGGTTTTTTTGTTGCTCCAAAACACCTAGAGTGCACCTGGAAAGTATTCACTGCACTTCACTTTTTCCACATTTTATGTTGCAGCCTTATTCCAAAATTGAATAAATTAATTATTTTACTAAAAATTCTACAAACATTACCCTATAATGACGACATGAAAGAAAGTTGAAATCTTTACAAATTTAATAAAAATAAAACAAAAATCACATGTACACAAGTATTCACAGCCTTTGCCATGACACTCAAAATTGAGCTCAGATGCATACTGTTTCCACTGATCATCCTTGAGATGTTTTTACAACTTAATTTGAGTCCACCTGTGGTAATTTCTGTTGATTGGACATGATTTGGAAAGGCACACACCTGTCTATAATGTCCCACAATTAACAGTGCATGTTAGAGCACAAACTAAGCCATTAAGTCCAAGGAATTGTCTGTAGACCTCCAAGACAGGATTGTATCGTGGCACAGATCTGGGGAAGGGTACAATTCTGCAGCACTGAATGTCCCAATGAGCACAGTGTCCTCCATCATCTGCAAATGGAAGAAGTTTGGAACCACCTCTTCCTAGAGTGGGCCACCCAGACAAACTGAGCGATCGGGGGTGAAGCGCCTTAGGAAGGTGTCCAAGAACCCAATGGTCACTCTGACAGAGCACCAGCATTTCTCTGTGGAGAGAGGAGAACCTTCCAGAAAAACAACCATCTCTGCAGCACTCCACTAACCAGTCCTGTATGGTAGAGTGGCCAGACGGAAGCCACTCCTCAGTAAAAGGCACAGCCTGCCTGGAGTTTGCCAAAAGGTCCCTGAAGGACTCTAGACCAGAGAATTTTGGTCTTAAAGTAATAAGGATTGAAATCTTTGGCCTGAATGGGATGCATCATGTCTGGAGGAAACCAGGCACTGCTCATCATTTGACCAATACCATCCCTACAGTAATGCATGGTGGTGGCAGCAGCATGCTGTGGGGATGTTTTTCAGCGGCAGGAACTGGGAGACTAGTCAGGATCGAAGGAAAGATGAATGCAGCAATGTACAGAGACATCCTTGATGAAATTCTGCATTCTATCCAAAAATAGGTGTGCTAAGCATGTAGCATCATATACAAAAAATACTTGAGGCTGTGATTAGTGCCAAAGGTGCTTTAACAAAGTATTGAGCAAAGGCTATGAATACTTATAATATGACCTATTGAAGGTGCCAACCCAACAAAAATGATCACCAACTGCTGCCTCTTTAAATGTGAATCACATTAAACTTAGTGCAAACAGATAAAGTAAGGAGCTGTAGGTATTATAAGAATAGTCGTACAAAAATCCATATAAATATTAATATGCAACTCAATATTAAACCCGTAAGAAAATGACATTGATAATAATTAAGTTCAATAAAAATACTACAAACCTGTAAAAGATTGTGACTATAAATGTGAAGAATAGTCCATATATCGATGAATTGTGCTCTCCACTCATTGACCACAACCGCTATCACGCATGCTTCTTTATATTCATAATGTGCTCCACCACGTGAAATAGCAAGTAATAATGCTCACCAAACTTCCCTGGTCCAAATGACCACAAAGCCTTATTGGATCACCCTAGTCGCCTGAAAATCTTTCTTACAATATCATTCACTCCAAGCCCAATTTCCTCTCCAATGGCATGTATCATATGCACAAAAGGCAAAGAAGTAGGATAATAGTGCAACCCTGTTTATTAAAATGTATCTCTTAACGAAAGAACAGATGGTTGGCAGCTTAAATAAATGGTGCCTGGACCGGCACCAGCTTGAGTAGCGTGATATTACATCCCACATACACACTCACTGGATCAGTCTGCCCCTTTCGCTCCGCTTGGCCGTCTTACATGCCACGGGGTAGCCGGATGTGATGTCAGTGGTTATCAGGAAGTGACGATAGAAACCAGACCTCAACTTTGTTAGTTAGAGCGGCCTTCAGCTCATCTCTGTATTGTTGGGTCTGATGTCTTTTATCTTCCTGTTGACTATACCCAACAGATTCTCTATGGGGTTTAGGTCAAGCAAGTTTGTTGGCCAAAGCACAGTGATACCGTGATCATTAAACTAGGTATTGGTACTTTTGGCAGCGTGGGCCGGTGCTAAGTCCTGCTGGAAAATGAAATCAGCATCTCCATAAAGCTGATCAGCAAAGGGAAGCATGTAGTGCTCTAGAGTTTCCTGGTAGAAGGCTGCGCTGACTTTGGACTTGATAAAACACAAAAGAATAACACCAGCAGATGACATGGCTCCCCAAATCCTCACTGACTTTGGAAACATCACACTGGACCTCATGCAACTTGGATTCTGTTCCTCTCCACTCTTCCTCCTGATTCTGGAACCTTGATTTCCAAATGAAATGCTACATTTTCCACAGTTCGTGATGATTTAGGGAGCCATGTCATCTGGTGTTGGTCCACTGTGTTTTATCAAGTCCAAAGTCAGCGCAGCCCTCTACCAGGAAATTCTAGAACACTTCATGCTTCCCTCTGCTGACCAGCTTTATGGAGATGCTGATTTAATTTTCTAGCAGGACTTGGCACCTGCCCACACTGCCAAAATTACTAATACCTGGTTTATAGATCATGGTATCACTGTGCTTGATTGGCCAGCAAACTTGCCTGACTTAAACCCCGTAGAGAATTGGTGGGTTATTGTCAAGAGGAAGATGAGACACCAGACCCAACAATGCAGACAAGCTGCAGGCCACTATCGAAGAAACCTGGGCTTCCATAACACCTCAGCAGTGCCTGCTCCATGCCACGCTGCATTGATGCAGTAATTCATGCAAAAGGAGCCTCGACCAAGTATTGAGTGCATACCATACTGTTCATGGACATACTTTTCAGTACTTTTTTTTTTTGGTCTTATGTAATATTCTAATTTCCTGAGATACTGAATTTTGGGTTTTCACTAGCTGTAAGGCATAATCATCAAAATGAATTACTGCAATACATTTTTGATGATATCCTAATTTTATGAGATGCACCTGTGTATATACACACTATATAACCAAAAGTATTGTGACGCCTGCCTATACACGCACATGAACTTTAATGGCATCACAGTCCTAGTCCATAGGGTTGCATAATCAGTTGCAACTATAACAGCTTCAACTCTTCTGGGAATCTGTCCACAAGGTTTAGGAGTGTGTCTATGGGAATGTTTGACTATTCTTTCAGAAGCGCATTTGTGAGGTTAGGTACTGATGTGGATGAGAAGGCCTGGCTCACAGTCTCCGCTCAACCCCATAGAACACAAAGGTGTTCTATGGGGTTGAGGTCAGGACTGTGTGCAGGCCAGTCAAGTTCCTCCACCCCAAACTTGCTCATCCATGTCTTTATGGACCTTGTTTATGCAGTGGTGTATTGGAACAGAAAGGGACCATCCCCAATCTGTTTGCACAAAGTTGGGAGCATGAAATTATCCAAAATGTCTTGGTATGCTGACACCTTAAGAGTTCCCCTCACTAGAACTAAGGGGCCAAGCCCAACCCCTGAAAAACACCCTCACACCATAATCCTCCCTTCCACCAAATTATTTGGACCAGTTCACAAAGCAAGGTCCATAAAGACATGGATGAGCAAGTTTGGGGTGGAGGAACTTGACTGGTCTGTCTGCACAGAGTCCTGACCTTAACCCAATAGAACACACTTGGGATGAATTAGAACGGAGACTGCAGTGACAGCCTAGCGCAAATCTCCTCTTTTCCAAACATCCATACAGCCCTTAAAGAATTTGGTGAAATCTCATACTATAAAGTCAATGATACAAAATCCCATATTCTCGACCTAGGTATTGATGGAACAGCTAGAATTCTAATCAAACTATCCTACCCATACCCCTGGCAAGACTCCGGTATTAGCTATCTTGGTATCACCCTTACCAAACAAAGCCACCAACTATTCAGTAATAACTATTTTTTTACAATGTAAAGTAGTGAGTGTACAGCTTGTATAACAGTGTAAATTTGCTGTCCCCTCAAAATAACTCAACATACAGCCATTCATGTCTAAACCGCTGACAACAAAAATGAGTACACCCACCTAAGTAAAAATGTCCAAATTGGGCCCAAAGTGTCAATATTTTGTGTGGCCACCATGATTTTCCAGCACTGTTTTAACCCTCTTGGGCATGGAGTTCACCAGAGCTCCACAGGTTGCCATTGGAGTCCTCTTCCATGACGACATCACGGAGCTGGTGGATGTTAGAGACCTTGCGCTCCTCCACCTTCCATTTGAAGATGCCCCACAAATGCTCAATAGGGATTAGGTCTGCAGACATGCTTGGCCAGTCCATCACCTTTACCCTCAGCTTCTTTAACAAGGCAGTGGTCATCTTGGAGGTGTGTTTGGGGTCGTTATCATGTTAGAATACTCCCCTGCAGCCCAGTCTCTGAACGGTGGGGATCATGCTCTGCTTCAGAAAGTCACAGTAAATGTTGGCATTTATAGTCCCTCAATGAACTGTAGCTCCCCAGTGCCGGAAGCATTCATGCAGCCCCAGACCATGACACTCCCACCACCATGCTTGACTGTAGGCAAGACACACTTGTCTTTGTACTCCTCACCTGGTTGTCGCCACACACGCTTGACACTATCTTAACCAAATTTGTTTATCTTGGTTTTATCACACCACAGGATATGGTTCCAGTAATCCATGTCCTTAGTCTGCTTGTCTTCAGCAAACTGTTTGTGGGCTTTCTTGTGCATCATCTTTAGAAGATGCTTCCTGCTGGGTTGACAGCCATGCAGACCAATTTGATGCAGTGTGCGGCTTATGGTCTGAGCACTGACAGGCTGACCCCCACCCCCTCAACCTCTGCAGCAATGCTGGCAGCACTCATACGTCTATTTCCCAAAGACAACCTCTGGATTTGACGCTGAGCACGTGCACTCAATTGCTTTGGTCGACCATGGCGAGGCCTTTTCTGAGTGGAACCTGTCCTGGTAAACTGCTGTATGGTCTTGGCCACCGTGCTGCAGCTCAGTTTCAGGGTCTTGGCAATATTCCTATAGCCTAGGCCATCTTTATGTAGAGCAACAATTCTTTTTTTCAGATCCTCAGAGAGTTCTTTGCCATGAGGTGCCATGTTGAGCTTCCAGTGACCAGTATGAGAGACTGAAAGTGATAACACCCAATTTAACACACCTGCTCCCCATTCACACCTGAGACCTTGTAACACTAATGAGTCACATGACACCTGGGAGGAAAAATGGCTAATTGGGCCCAATTTGGACATTTTCACTTAGGGGTGTACTCATTTTTGTTGCCAGCGGTTTAGACATTAATGGCTGTGTGTTGAGTTATTTTGAGGGGACAGCAAATTTGCACTGTTATACAAGCTGTGCACTCACTACTTTACATTGTAGCAAAGTGTAATTTCTTCAGTGTTGTCACATGAAAAGGTATAATAAAGTATTTACAAAAATGTGAGTGGTGTACTCACTTTCGTGAGATACTGTGTGTGTGTGTATATATATATATATATATATATATATATACACACACACACACACACACACACACACACGCAGTACTCTGCAAAAGTTTTAGGCAGGTGTGAAAAAAATGTAAATTAAAGAGGAGCTCAAAGCTCCCCCCAAAAATTGAGTCAGCAGCCACAAATGAGAGTTTGTATACTCAAAAAGTATATTCCTCACGCCAAAGGGTGGGGTCAGTGTAACAAAAGAGGGGGAGGGTGGGACTTTGAGTGAGGCCCACAGTGGGACTCTCCGTGCGTCTCCATCCCTGTTCAATATGCAAAAAGAGGGGGTTTGGGACTTTGAGTGAGAGACATGACAAGGCCAACTGGGAAAAATGCACATTTATTGGTACATACAGGTGTACAAACATACTGTATAAAAAATAATGTATAAACAGTAAAATCATCTCGATGGAGGGAGAACTGGTAAGTAGTCCCCAAATACATATACATAAAATCAACAGGGCAAACTTCCAAATAGCAGTAGAATAGTTGAGCATCGTAAAACATCAACAAGCACAAGTAATATGTAGTAGTAGAGTAGTAAGTTGTATTATAACATCACAGCCTCAACGCGTTTCATGGACCAAATTCGCCACTTCATCAGGAGTAGATGTATAATGAGGATTGTGCAGCTAAAATGTTCAAAGGCATGGAAGATGGAGATGGCTCTGAATGTCCCCCACGGGAGCTGAAGGCTGCACAGGCAGGCGGGCAAGGCAAGGACGCTGCACACATGGTAAGAGTGGGCGGGAGTAATGGAAAATAAGGACCAATAATTGTATCGCCATAAATGATATCAAGGATAAGCCCAGGACTCAGATGCATGGTGCCCCGCATTAGCCCAGAGCCGCCCCGCACTGTGGGCCCAGCGTCACGAATGGTGCACAGATAGAAGCACCACGGGAACGGGAAATTTATATTTGAGCACATTTTGATTGAATTATCACAGAAAGGACTGCACTTCCTATCACTAATGGACTCCTACCAAACTTGTAATTAAATCCCATTGTTTGTACAAAATTTGCACTGTATCTATTTTTTTTTAAATTAATTGTATAGGAATTTATTAATATTATTTACATTACACCAACACCTCAAATAGTATTTTAGGGGTAACAGTACATATCATCTTTGTGCTGTAATTCTGGTTACAGATAACACAATATTTTTTATAATTTTATCACTATTAGCACATTAAGCATTTTTAGAGATTTTGTGCATTATTAGCATTCTGCTTGTAACACTATCTAAGACCTACCTCAACATCATATTGTAATTATCTGCACTGATTAAACACTTCCCAGTACATAACCCACTCTCAGCAAGCGCTATAGATAGCCCCTTTTTCTTGTGGCTATACTCTTTCAGCAGCCACAAATACTGTAGCTGCTGACTTTTTATATAAGGATACTTAGCCGGGGGTCCAGGATGTCCTCAGGGGAACCAATTCTTCCATTGGCTTTAGGTGTAGATGGCGGCATAGCAAGTAAGGGAAACAGGAAGTAAAGTCTTGCGGCTTCACAGACAGTTTTCTACTGCGCATGCCATGCTGCACCATGTAAATGGTCCTGTAGTTTTCTGGGACCTGTGGTGTGTTCCAGAAGACTGCGGGGGAGGAGGGGGGCCAAACTTCTTTCTTAGATTGCCGCATCAAAACCAGGTACCTGCTCCACCCCCCCCCCCTTCCCAAAAGTGCCAAATGTGGCAGGAGGGTGGAAACAAGTGGAACTTCCCCTTCTGGGAGGAGCTCCGCTTTAGGAATGCTTTAATTATGGGTGCTATAAGAATGCTTTCAGCAATAAAAGTGTTAATAGTTTATTTTTATCAATTAACAAAATGAAAAGTAAATTAACAGAAATGAGAAATACAAATCAATATTTGATGTGACCACCCTTTGCCTTCAAAATCAGCATCAACTCTTCTAGGTACTCTTGCATACAGTTTTTGAAGGAACTTGGTGGGTAGTGTAAGGGTTCAATTCTGTCCAATCTAAGGTTTGTGTCTAATAAAGCCTTTAAGCCATGCCTAATATATCGCTGTGTCCACTGTCCCCACTGGTATACCCAGGAAAAGCTCAAAAACAGACACATGGAAAAGGGACCAAGAAACCAAGCGATCGTTCCCTCTGTATAGAACCCTGTGTTTTGTCAACACGGCTCTGGGCTGTGAATTGACACAGCCAATCAGCAGGTCCTGGCCATGAATCATTGGCGGGGATCTGTTGAAAAACTCCCACTGTGTCAAATCATAGGGGAGCAAGCAGGTGGTGGCGCATGTGTGCGCCCAAAACCCATAAACAGGCAGCAATGTATGGGTACATTGCTGTGCCTGTAGGAGCCGACCCGTCGCAGTATATGTACTGCGGTAGGTTTTGCTTTAGCAGCTAAATAGTTGTTCAGGTGGTAGGAACGGGGGTCTAAATTTAAAGCAGTCTAACAAGTCTAAGGCTGGGTTTACATATATGCGAATTGGATGCGTTTTTAACCACTTAAGCCCCGGAGGATTTGGCTGCTAAACGACCAGGGGGTATTTTGCGATTCGGCACTGCGTGACTTTAACGGACAATTGCGCGGTCGTGCGACGCTGTACCTAAACGAATTTGGCGTCCTTTTTTTCCCACAAACAGAGCTTTCTTTTGGTGGTATTTGATCACCTGTGCGATTTTTTGATCATGCGCTATAGACAAAAAAAGAGCGTCAATTTTGCAAAAATAGCAATATTTTTCACATTTTTTTATATGAAATTCCCCCCAAAAAAATGTAAAAATCAAAATTTTTTAACATTTTCAGCCAATTTGTTTTATGCTACCTATGTTTGGTAAAAAAAAATCGCAAAAAGCGTATTTTGATTGGTTTGCGCAAAAGTTATCGCGTTTACTAACAAAGGGAAAGATTTTTGTCATTTTTGTTGTTTTTTTTTAACGCGTAATGGCGGCGATCTGCGATTTTTTTTTGCGGTACTGCGACATTGGGGCGGACAGATCGGACCCTTGACTGACATTTTTGACACTTTTGGGGTTACCAGTGACATTTCTACAGTAATCAGTGCTATACATATGCACTGTTACTGTAAAAATACACTGGTAGTGAAGGGGTTAACTTTATTTGGGAGGGAGGGGCTGTGTGTGTCCCTAGGGGCGTGCTTTCTACTGTGATTGGCTGTGGCTTGAGCTGTAAGGACACTGATCAACGGATCTACATAGTAGATCCGTGTGATCAGTGTCTTTACACTGTGTTTACACAAGCTGCCTGACTTTCTCCCTCTCCCCCGCCGATCGCAGAGTGGCCGGCGGACATCGGGTCCGCCGGTCACACGCGCGGGGGAGTCCGTGACCGGCGGCGCGCGCTCGCTCCCCAGACCCTCCCAGGCTAGTGACGTACCGATACGTCACTCTGCCTGTGAGGGGCTGACCGCCGCAGTATATAGTCGTGCGGCGGTCGGCAAGCGGTTAACCGTATCTGATTCGCAGAACAAAAATAGGCCCGGATTTCAATAGAGCCGGTTCACACATGTCCTGGTCGGCCGTAGTCCATTACTGAAAAGGGTCCTATGTGATTTTGGGTCCGGTTTAGGTGCAAATTCAAGTAAAAATTTGCACCTGAACCAGTGAACAATACCACTCCAGACTGCAAACCGCAGCCGAACATGCGTGAACCTAGCCTAAAATGCTGTGGTCTTCCGGTACGGCTCAGAGGGGTGCTGATTGGTCACCTGCTGGCACTTGTTCAGAATCGCTCTGATCTAGCACAGTGTCCCTAAGACTAACTCTAATGATCTTTTTAGCTATCTGTAAGGGGAATTCTTCCCACTGAGCAACAGCAGAAGAGGCGCCCTTCTCTACTGACTACTAACGAAAGGGGGCATTTTTCTATCCAATATGGGGGAATACTATAATATAGTTACATATTACGTTTGAACTTGATCATTTTGAATAGAAATATTCTACATTATGTAAATTAACTACAGAGGGGTAGACTTACACTTTTCACCAAGCAACACCACTTAGTCATTTCTGACCTAATAGGAGAGTTCTACTATTCACAATCCCTAATCCTTACTCATTTTTGTACATCCTTCTCCCATTTTTTACCAGTAATTCTATATAAAATGACATTTCTCTTTCGTTCAATGTCTGACACAGCTCCATATCTTCTTTGACCCTTGGGTTATGCTGCTCTCCATAGGCGTAGGATACTAGGCGGAAAAAAGTTGGACTACGCCCATATGGAAGTCCCGGGGGGGGAGGATACTCCCACTTCCTGCTCTAGCTCCTCATTTTTTTCTGCCTAGTCAGGAGTAAGGACCTAGTAGTTCCTTGCTGGGATCTCTGGTCCTGGCATTATTTCCTTTTTAAACTGAATTTTTTATGTTTTTATTATTTTCTGTTCCTGTGAGAACTACAATCAATTCGGTTCCTGGGGGAGCTAAAATCAACTGCCGGACTGGGTGACAGACTGGATATCCTAGATCCTTTTGGTCTTCCCAGTCTGGCCAGCAAGCGCGCGCAAGCCTCAGCTCCATGCTAGGTCGGCCGCGACATAACCCCACTGGACAGGGGCTGGCCGGCGAGTCAAATGCCTTGCAAGGACGCATAACCCTGGTCACGACCTGACTCGTAGCGTACCTCTGCCCCGCAGCACCCCCGCATTCGAAGATGGGGAGGTAGTCTGCCTGTAGTGGTGCCCACCCGGTTCCATGGTGTGGTGAGTAGTGTCCCCCCTCTCCCTTTGTGGTTCCTCGGGGTGGACCTGGGCCCCTCCCTGGAATGGTCGGACTTCTGGGTTCTCTTCCATTACCCCAGCCCCTCTAAACAGTCACGGTGGGTCTTTTGGCCCCAACCCACCCCCACCCTTCCCCCCTCCCTGGGTGAGGTAGGAGCTAGCTTTGCCACATGCTCCAGAAGGGGGGGTGGATGTAGTTGTTGTTGACTGGGCTGTACGGATCACACACGGGAGTTTTTGAGGGGGTTCCCGGCCCCCTGGGGGTTGGTGACTAGGGCAGAGATGTACTTTCGGCTCCTTGCTGCGGTTATTGGGTTGGGGGGGAGTAAATGTTTCATCATCTGGGGGTCCGTGCCTCACATGGCCGGATCGGACCGAAAATTTAGGTTACGGCTTTTCGGCCTATTCAAAGCTGACAGAATGACTGTCCAAGCTGTCTGAGTGACTGTCTAAGCTGTCCGAGTGACTGACCAAGCTGTCCGAGCTGCTGGCCCAGTTGTCCGAGCTGCTGATATAGCGGATGGTACCGCCTGTTATTTCCCGGGATCTGGAAGGGGGAACAGCCTCCACCTGCTTTTGAGGAGCTGGCGGCTTTTTGGTCCAGGGGTTGCAGTTCGTCTATGATGCCTCTCTGGATGCGGCTCCCTTAGTCCCTGGGCTGTCGGTGACAGCAGTGATCCTTCGGCGCATGATATGGCTAATATTTTGGTCTGCGGACCAGGCTGTCTAGAAGGCCTTGTGTGATCTTCCCTTTGTGGGGAATCGCCTGTTTGGAGCCTCCCTGGAAGGACCTCCTCCGGACCCGGTCTGGTATGCTGAGATTGGATCCTTCAAGACCTGTGGACAAGGCCTCTTCTGCCTGAAGGGTTGCCATCACCCGTGTTTCGGGTGGGGGGGACATCTTTGCTTCCTCCAGACCCGTAGACCTCCCTGATTCAGACAGGTGGGTCCATGAGTTGATTGGCCCAGCTACAAAATCGAGTTTTCAATCTTCTACTCTAGCGCAGTTCTTTCCTTCCAACCTGTATTTAACCCCAGACTGCCTGTGCAAAACTTGCTACTACAAGGGGTGTTTGATCCGGTCTCAGAATCAGAACGTTTGTTTCGTCCAACTTTGGACCTAAAGTTCTGAACCGTTTTGTGCGGGTACAGATGTTTCGAATGGAGTCCATTTGTACGGCATGGGCATTCCTAATTCAGTGGGATCTTTTGGCCTCGATATTAAGAAGGCTTACCGGCATATTCCGTTATATGTCGGTCATCTGCGCTTCCTTCGCTTGCCGTGGGCAAGGAGCATTGTGAAGAGGTCTCACCTCAGCTCCTCAGGCTTTCACGAGTGTTGGCCCCAGTGTTAGCGTTGTTGCGTCAACGGGGGATTGCGGTACTGAGTACCTGGGTGATCATCTACTACGAGCAGAGTCTCCGACTGTTCTGACAGAGAACCAGGAGATTTCTGTGTGGACTCTGTAGAAGTTTGGTTGGAAATGTAATTTCAAGTTATTGGCCTTCGTTCCGTTCACCTAGTTGGGCTATCTGGGTCTGTTCTGGACTTGGCCTTAGCCAGGGTGTTCCTCCTTTGGGATGAGTTCCAAAATCTTTCCACATGAGACCTCTGCAAGAGTTCCTTGCTATGTGAAGCAGGAATCCACAGTTTCTAGACAATCGGATGCTTCGACAGGGTGAATCTTTCTTCCACTGTACTGGACGGTGGTCACCATGAATGCTAACCTGTCCAGAGGGGATGGCGTATTTTGACACAGATTGTGTTTAGGGGGTCTGGCCTCTGGCCTCTTGAAGAATCCAGACTACTGATCAATATACTGGACATCTCCTCCGGAGGTGTTTCATCAGTGGTGTCTCTGGTGGGGAACTCCTGAGTTGGTCCTGTTGGCCTCTCGTTTCCACAGGAAGGTGGTTGGGTTTGTGGCACGGTCTTGGGATCCTCTGGCCGACACCATGGATGCACCGGAGGCTCCATTGGGGCCGGTGTCATCTGAAATCCGGCTTTCCTCTTCTTGACCTTCTGCCTAGACTCCTGCATAGGCTCAAGGCAGAAGGGATTACGGCCATCCTAGTGGCTCCAGACTGGCTTCACCGGTCTTGGTACGCAAATCTGTTATGGTTAGTCGTCGATTCTCCTTGGAAACTTCCTCTTAGAGATCTATTGGCTCAAGGGCCATTCTTCCATCTTGCTTTAAAGTCGCTGACTTTAACGGCTTGGCTGTTGAAGCCAAGTGCTGAAGGCTAGAGGGTTGTCTGAATCTGTGATTCTCCCCACTGCTGCAAGCTAGTAAATCTATTTATAGGTAGATTTACCATCGCCATTGAGGAACGTACTTTGTGGGAGTGAATCCCCTGGGGCTTTCTCCCCCTCCCTTTTCGGTGATTCAGAGTTGGTTTCCTCCAACGAGGTGTTGAGCAGCACCTGGCGTCGGGTACCATCAAGGGCCAAGTTTGAGCATTGGCGGTTTGCTTTCTTCGTCCTTTGGCTACGCCTTCTGTGGTTTGCAGTTTTGTTCAGGGGGTTCGCCACTTGGCTCCCCCAGTACGGTCCACGTTGCCCTCGCGGGATCTCAACTTGGTGCTGTCGGTTCTTCAGTAACCACCGTTGGAAAATATTTGTCAGATTCCTCTGCTTACATTGTCCCAGAAGGTAGCCTTCTTGGTCGCTTTTTCTTTTGCACCGAGGGTGTTGGAGCTGGCAGCTGTCTTGTTGTTCACCTTACTTGGTGGTTCATGAAGATAGAGTGGTGCTTCGTCCCTACCAGTTTCCTTACTAAGGTTGTCTCTGGTTTCCATTTAAATAAATGCCATGTTTTTCTTTTCTTGTTTCTAAGCCTAAATACCCTAAAGAGATTGCCTTACATTCTGCCTTCACGTTCTTTGGATGTGGTTCGTGTAATCAGGGTGTACCTGGCGGCGACTGAGTCGTTTCAAAAAATCAGATTCCCTGTTTGTCCTCCGTTTTCCTGTTAAGGTGCATTCTACAAGGGTGCTTAGTTCCTCTTGGGCCTTCTGTCATCTGGCGTCAGTGGTGCAGGTTTGCAGGCTGCCACCTGGTCATCCGTGCACACTTTCACAAAATGTTTCTAGGGTAGATATGTTGGCATCTGTTGATGCCACCTTTGGCCGCAAGGTTTTGCAGACCACTGTTGGAGAGGATTACTCCTCTTTGAGGGTTTAAAATTTTGCCAGGTGAGCTTAAGTTGTTTCCTTGTTGAGCTCCTATTTTACCTGATTGGCTACATTTGCCTTTGGGAAGTATTTTTATTGCTGTGTTCTTCCCACCCCCCATCTTTGGGACGTCCCAGGGGTCAAAGAAGATATGGAGCTGTGTCCATCAATAAACGAAAGAAAAAAATGGGTTTTTGTCTTACCGTAAAATCCTTTTCTCTTATGTTCATTGACGGACACAGCACCTACCCCTCTAATGAGTTGGGGTATACGTTCTTCTGATACTGCTTGTTACAAAACTGAAAAGTTAGAGCAGGAAGTAGGAGAATACCCCCTGGGACTGCCCTATGGGGGTAGTCAAACTTTTTTCCTCCTGGTGTCCTGCTCCTATGGAGAGACGCATAACCCAAGGGTCAAATATATGGAGCTGTGTCCGTCAATGAACATCAGAGAAAAGGATTTTAAGGTAAGACAAAAATCTAGTTTTTTCAATAGTGCCTCTCTGCTTGAAAATGTATTTTGATTCTTTTCAAATGCTAGTATTTTATTAACCACTTGCCGACCACCCTATAGCACAAAGATGGTGAACCTTGGCATCCCAGATGTTTTGGAACTACATTTCCCATGATGCTCAACTACACTGCAGAAGAAAGTTCTGTTTAAGGGAAACAAGGACATACATTTTATTTGGGTACAGTGTGGCACGACCACACAAGTTAAAGTAATGCAGTGCCGTATTGCAAAAAGTGGCCTGAACATTAAGGCCCCGTTCACACTGGGGCGATCCGACTTCCCGGGGCGACCTCACAGGTCGCGGCGCGCTGCTCGCACCGCGACCTCGGAGCGGCCGGCACGGACTTCATAACATTGAAGTCTATGCAGGTCGCTCCGGGTCGTCCCAAAGAAGCTCCGGACCCTTTTTCTAAGTCGGAGCGACTTGTGTCGCTCCTATTAGAACGGGTCCACAGCTTCTCTATGCCAGGCGACCTACGGTGACCTGTCAGATGACCAGGTCGCCTGACAGGTCGCCCCAGTGTGAACGGGGGCTAAGGGAGGTAAATTTTCTGGAGCTAAAGTGGTTTAAGTGATTGTAAAGTCTCACTTTAAAAAAAAACAAACAAACATGTTTTACTTACCTCCTCTGTGCAGTTGGTTTTGCACAGGGCAGCCTGGATCCTCATCTTCTCTGGTCCCTCGTTGCTGCCTCTAGCCCTCCCTCCTATCGAGTACCCCCACAGAAAGCAGCTGACTGGCTAAATTACTTTGATTGACAGCTGCAGGAGTCAATGGCGCCGCAGCTGTGTCTCAGCCAATCAGGATTTAGAGTCCTGGGGCGACCAAGGGACTCGTGGACATCGCTGGACAGAGATGGGGCTTGGGTAAGTATTAGGAGATGCTGGGGGGACTGCTACACACAGAAGGATTTTTATCTTAATGCATAGAATGCATTAAGATAAAAACTTCCTGACTTTACAACTCCTTTAAGTTCTGTTATCCAATAGAGGAATGTTGGTGGTCTATATGCTTGGTGAAGTATAAAGAATTGTAATGATCTATGTCAGAGCTCGACAAATCCTAGGCACCAGGTTGCCATGGCGACTAGAAATTGCATCCTGGCACCTGGGCTTTTGTCAGCCGTCTGCATCCACCTCCCACTTGCGGACCACACTATAGCCGAAAGACAGCTATAGCTTAATTGTCCAGTTCTGCTAAGGCATCTAATGACGTCCCCCCAGAACCCAGCACATATCTGGCACGCTCTGTGACCAATCACAGTGGCCCTTTACCGTGGTATCCGCTGTGTCCAATCACAGCTAATCCCATGTAAACAAATGGCAGATGTCAGCATTTCCTTACCTCTGCGCGAGGAAACGAAAGCCAGTAACTAATCATCAGTGCCCATCAATGCCGCCTTATCAGTGCAGCTTCATCACCGAACATCAGTGAAGAAGAAAAATTCCCTATTTACAAAACTTTACATCAGAAATTAAGAAGAAAGTTTTTTCAAAATGTTCTGTCTTTTTTAGTTTGTTTAGCAAAAAAATAAAAAACCCAGTAGTTATTAAATACTACAAAAAGAACACTGTTTTTTTTTTTTTTTTTTTTAATTGATAACATTTTCATGTGTACAGTGTTGCATGACCGCGCAATTGACATTTTAATTGTGACAGCGCTGAAAGCTGAAAATTGGCCTAGACAGTAAGGAGGTGAAATGAAACGTTATATGACAGCGCTAACAGGAAAGTGATAAATAAATACAATCCTCCAATAATGAATAATATAAAGTGCACTTAGTGATAAAAATATGGCAATAAAAATGATTATATATCGAAATATAAAGTGCAGTAATCAAAATGCTTTAGTGCTAAAGTGATTTGGTGCAAAATAAAGTGCAGTCCAAAATTATGAGTCCATAGATATATTCAAATAAGGTGCTGGACAGAAAGTGCTCCACACAGTGGTAAAAGTGCTCCAAACGGCCCCTTTTGGGGATCCACTCACCAGATGCTAAGGGTAATCAAGCCTCAAAAAGCAGTAACACTCCAAAACAGCCCTGGGGATGGATGGATCTGTATTCCACCAGACGAGCCTCCAACCTTTACTAATTGTCCCTCTCAGTTAAGCATTCAGAAGGAAGGGAAGGAGCCAGACATAGTGAAGCCCGTAGTGACTTTTATTAAATATATTAAGTAAAAAAACTACTCACAAATGTAGATAGAATAGACAGCGTTTGTATGAACCACATAAGAACGTAGCATGCGTCCACTTCCAGGATCGCTAGCCGGCTTGCGTTCCCGGAAGTGGACGCATGCTACGTTCTTATGTGGTTCATACAAACGCTGTCTATTCTATCTACATTTGTCAGTAGTTTTTTTACTTAATATATTTAATAAAAGTCACTACGGGCTTCACTATGTCTGGCTCCTTCCCTTCCTTCTGAATGCTTAACCGAGAGGAACCATTAGTAAAGGTCGGAGGCTCGTCTGTTGGAATACAGATCCATCCATCCTCAGGGCTGTTTTGGAGTGTTACTGCTCTGTGAGGCTTGATTACCCTTAGCATCTGGTGAGTGGATCCCCAAAAGGGTCCGATTGGAGCCTTTTTACCACTGTGTGGAGCACCTCAATCACTTTCTGTCCAGCACCTTATTTGAATATATCTATGGACTCATAATTTTGGACTGCACTTTATTTTGCACCAAATCACTTTAGCACTAAAGCATTTTGATTACTGCACTTTATATTTCGATATTTAATCATTTTTTTTGCCATATTTTTATCACTAAGTGCACTTTATATTATTCATTATTGGAGGATTGTATTTATTTATCACTTTCCTGTTAGCGCTGTTATATAATGTTTTATTTTACCATGGTTTTTTACCTAAGTGGGCAGCAGCTTCAGGTAGCACTATTTTATACAATATAATTTTTAGCGCAGGTTTTAAGTTTACGTTTTCACATAGTAAGGAGGTGAAAGTGCCCAGTAGGCAAGTGGTTAAAAACTAACTTTTTTAGCTGGCTCCTAGATTCAAAGCAAATTTGTCAAGCTCTAATCTAAGTGAAGGGGAAAGAGAAACAGATGGAAGATTATGAAGCACTTCCCCCCAAATTTTCCTGAAATATTACTCAAATCCTCTTACCATTGAACCTTAGATCCAAAGGGAGCCTTTTGTATTATTTGAATTCATCACTGTATCTATTATCCCAATTTCATCCACCACTGGCCCTGACGCCCCAAACTAAGTCCGAGCCGCATGTCGCAATTGTATATTGATTAAAAAAAACATTCTTCTGAAGACTAAACTGCATCTGTAATTGTTTAAGGACCCAATCTTTTTCTGACATTTGTTGTTTACAAGTTTAAACCAGTATTTTTTACTAGACAATTACTTGAACCCCCCAAATATTATGGGGTTTATTTAAGAAAGCTAGAGAGGGCAAAATTAGTCACAATTCTGCAGAGAAACCAATCGGCTTCTAATCTCTAAAGCGTGTTTAATTAAAGCAGAGTTCTACCCAAAAGTTGAACTTCCGCTCATTTGCTTCCCCCACCCCCTCTGGTGCCACATTTGGCACCCTTCATGGGGGAGGGGGAAACGGGTACCTGTTCTTGACAGGTACCCTTCCCCACTTCCGGGAGACGGCGCTGCGGCGCTGTCCCTCTGACATTTGGCCCCCTCCTACTTTCCCCCGCCGCTGAGCCAATCCAAATGCGCAGCGGGCTTCGCGCATGAGCAGTAGGGACCTGCCTGTGAAGCCACAAGGCTTCACTGCCATGTTCCCTTACCGGCAATGGTGGCAGCAGCACCCGACACCGCTGGACTCCAGGACAGATAAGTGACCTAATATTAAAAGTCAGCAGCTACAGTATGTGTAGCTGCTGACTTAAAATTTTTGGAGGGGGAGGCTGGAGCACCACTTTAAGATTTAGCAATAAAACCTTGAAGCTGATTGGTTTTATTGCTAAGAATTGTGACTCTCTAGCTTTAATTTAAAACACAATTTTCTTGGAAAAAATACACTTCTATGAATTAAAAAAAAGCAAAACATAATTTATACCCTAATTTTTTTGTATAATATGAAAGATGATGTTATGCCACAAGTGGGCGGGGGGGGGGGCAGGAGGGACAGCTGCCGTGGGCGGAATGTGGGTAGGGGGGACCAAAACACTCAATGATCATCCTTTGTCTCAGCCCCTGTGTCGCTAAAGTATGTTCAAAAGTAGAGCTGAGAGTGTGTCCATACCTTCCCTGCCCCTTGCCTGAAAGGATAGAAAGACTCTCCCGAGCACAGGTTCCTGTCAAGCTGGCTGGCTGGATTGGGAAAGTGAGCGCTCTAGTACAGGTGGGCGGAGCAAACAGACAACACAACACTGCAGCCGGTCACTGATTTCTGTAGAGCCTGAAAAGTGCAAGTCTATTTCTAACCTATTCAAAGATTTGACCATAGGGATGTGAGCAGCAAAGTGAAAAAGTCCACCCTTGCAGTGCTGGGGGAAATAGCCTCATGTATACTTGCTCCAGCCAGCTGCAATTCTCTCCTCCTCTACCCAAAGTCTCAGCATTATCACATACCATACAGGAACCTTAACCCTGTATGGTATGATGAGGCTGGAGTGTGACCACAGCCACTCACAATTTACCCAGGAGCTCCTGAGGACCAGTCACAGCACTGGAGAGAGCCTACTGGAGCAAGGAATAAGGTAAAGCTGGGTACACACGGATCAAAATTTGTTCGGTTCAACAGGGACCAGCTAAATTTTGATCTATGTATGGCCTTGCCTGTGAGGGTCCTTTCACGCGTCCGGCGGACTCTGTTTTGCTCAGCGGGGATCGATCTGCCGATCCCTGCTGAGCCAGCAAATGACAGCTCCGTCTCCGCTTACTTTGCAGAGACAGACTTGTCAGATCCCCACTCTCCTCTATGGGAGATCGGATGAAAACGGACCGCCTGTCCGTTTTCATCCGATCAGATCCTTCAGACGGATGGAAAATAGTGTTTCCATCCATCTGGATTTCACGGACAGGATCGGATCGGATAGGATAGCAGAGGGTGTTAGCGGAGATGTCAACGCTGACATCCGCTGCTCCACGGGGGTGCATGGAGCGTCCAATCAGGTCCGCCAGATCAGCTTCTGTAGAATGGGACTGCTGGAAAACCTTGTTTGATCAGTGGCTTGTAGCCAATCCGCCGCAATGCTGATCAGTGTATTCTGACAGAGAAGAGTCCCCCCTGTCAGAATACATCTTGGCGGAGGGGATTTCTACATCCACCTCTCTTGTGTGGATGGATGAATCTCTTAGTGTTTTTTTTGGCTGAATTAAAAAAAACCTATGCAAGTGTGCCAGTTTAAGTTATCATACCTTAATCCTCTGCTCCTAGAATAAAAGGCCCACACACACGATGAGAATATCGGACAATTTTTTTTTTCCAATGCTAGTCTCATATAGAAAAAAAATAGGTTACTAAGGTGTACGTTTAATAAACTGAGAAGTTTTCTCTAAGTTCACTTCTCGGCAGTTCTCAGAGAAAGATTATCTCCTCTGGCACCCAGTTTAGGTGGCCGAGAACTTCACTTCTCAAAGGGTGATCAGAGGAGAATTTTTTTCTCTGAAAACGGCCGAGATCCGTGTATAACCGGGTGGACTGCCTGTAATCTCACGAGATATTGTGAGATTACAGTGCCGCCAAGTTTAAAAAATGAAACCAAAGTTTAAAAGAACACGTAATGACATGTTCTGACACATGAAAACTAACTGAATATCTATCTATCTATACACACACACATATACAGTATATATACATATATACAGTATATATATATATATATATATATATATATATATACACACACACACACACATATATATATATATATACACACACTAATATACAGTATATATACATATATACAGTCTATCTACATACAGTATATATATATATATATATACACACACACACATATATATACTATACACACACACACACATATATATATATATATATATATATATATATATATATATATATATATATATATATATATATATCACACATACATACAACATATACATATATAAATATATTTTTATGTTTTTAATATTAATTTTGAACCCACTGGTGCTGATATATAGGAAGAAAGAAGTCTTCTTCCTCTAATTGCACAGCTTCTCCCCATGATTCTCCACCTCTGAGCTGGAGAATCTGGAATGGAGATATTTCAGAGAAACGGCTGTGAGCTCTTCGGATCTCACTTTTCTAAACTGGCCGTTTGTGACAGAACGGTCATGTACTGTGATGAGAAGAGAAGAACATGTTCTCTGCTCTTCATCTCAGCTACCTAAACCGGTACACACCAGAGATCAGTCGTGATCCTGAGGATCACGGCTTTTCTCAGTTTATTAAAAGTATACCTAAAGTTGCAAAAATTCTCGTTAGATAGAATACAACTTCAGAAATGATGTATTGTATTGTATCCTTTCATTTCCGAGCATGCATAGTCTTGGTCATTTGATTTTTTTTTCATGCAAATACCATACTAATTACATGAAAATCCTTTGTTCTGTTATCATCCAAGAAAAATTGTTGTGCCTATTTTGTGATATTTTCTTATGAACTGTCGTAATCCGCTCTTGAAAGCTGTGTACCAATCATCAGATTATCAGACGATCGCTCCAAATGCGTTTGTTTTCATCCGATTTTCTCATCATGTGTCATGGTATTAATGAGCATTTAACCCATGCACTACAGGGGGCCCCATTGCAAGGGTATTTTTTTTTTTTTCTTCCTGGAGTTGGGATTTAAACCTTTATTACGAAAAAAAAATTCAGGGAAGACATTTGGGTCAGCCAGGTACATAAATTTGTGATTTTATGTATATATGTGAGTGTTTGTATGTGTATGTATGTATGTGTGCGTGTGCGTGCGTGTGTGTGTGTGTGTGTATATATATATATATATATATATATTTATTTATATGTGAAATGCCTTATAGGGGGTAAAAAATCAGTCCTGACCTTTGCACTCTGTACATAGGTGTAATGATCACATGTGGTTATCAGGCATGGGTAAAATGATTGGTCATGCACAACCCAGGAGAGGAGGGTGCAGTTTGGCATGTTCACCCTGGGCACTGGATGACCTTGTCCTGGCACTGTTATGCCGAGTAAATAGATTTACTATTTAGATTTATTTAGGCGAGACATTGTAAAGCTGATACGCTTTTTTAACCGTGGCCACGGACTTTACAAAAGGTAAAAGAATAAAAAGCTTTCAAATGTAAATACCTTTTCATTAAACATTTAAAGATATACCATCGGGGCTTCACTATTATTAATTCATTGTTTTTCTGGTGGTGGCTCTATGAGAGCCTAGGCATTCCATTCCACACATTAATGACATCCTGAGGAGAAGTGGAGAGAGGAGGAGAGGAATTTTTGATGGCTGTTCATCTCTCTACAGCTGATTCCCCCCCCCCCCCCCCTTGATTTTCCTACGGGCTCCATACTTATGGAGGTCTGGTAAGCAGCCTCTATAGGACACTTTTGGTGTTGTGTGCTATCATCTCACATGAATGCTGTTGACGGGATCTCATCTTTATTTATGGACATTGGGCATATTAGTGCCTCCATTTTTGTGCTGAATTTTGACTTTCATTGAGTAAATAGATACCTAACATGTCATGCTTTTAAACTGCGCATACTCGTGGAATGGCGTCAAACCACAAGAGTTCAAAATCTCCATAGGCTGCACTTTTAAAATTTTTTACAGGTTTCTAGATACAGAGGAGGTCTACTGCTAGATATATTGCTCTCAAGTGGCTGGCTCAGGCGCTCAGAGGCTTGCTGAGAGGCTGAGCCGGGTGTCGGTCCAGACACCTCGTGGATCCCGACTCCGTGATCATGATGACGCGGTGCCTGGACCGACATCTGTGACATCAGAGAGCAGACTTCAGCCCATTCTCTGCTGAAAACGGGTCACAGGAGTGCAGAACGAACTGCACTCCTGTGATCCATAGGAGATGTACAGCTGAACAAGCTTTGGCTGTACATCTCCTTTAAGGTACTGGAGTGTTGATAAAAGCTGATCTAGGTTGCTTCTTCCTCCAGAATAATTCCCAAAAGATGGCCAAGAATTGTGTAAATATCTTTAAAGGGATCCATATAGGGGAGTTATATACATTATTATAAACAACAAACGGGGCATCCAAACCATTTTGACTAGAATGATCCTATCTATACCAGAAAAAAGAAAGTTTACATGAAGCTTGGCATTGTAGCCTAAACATCTGGAGCAAAGGAGACAAATTAAGCTCTATATATTGATTAGTAAAGTGATTATTCTAAATGCCCAAATAAGTAACTTGGTGTACCACGTTTAAATTGGATAAATAGCCTTGTAGTTTTTTTAGGAATTGGATCCAGGGATAGAAGCATAGCTTTCTCCCAGAACCAGGGGCGGATCTGGGGTGGGGGGGGGGGGGGGCAACGAGGCAATTGCTCCCCCTGAGAAAATTTTAGTGACTCTCCCTCCTGCTCTGGAATGGCGGGTCGTTAAGCCCAGATTGCGGGTTTCCGACCCGCCATCTCCGAGCATCACTGTAAATAACGAAGTTGGCACTAGAGGAAGCAGAGCCAATGCTTCCTGTATAGCACCGGCTCCTGTCACAGGCGGATTGATACCAAATGCACTCCACCTCCACCTGTGACAGGAGCCGGCGCTATACAGGAAACATAAGCTCTGCTTCCTCTAGTGCCGGCTCCATTCATGCTGATACTCAGAAATAGGGGATCCTGCATCATTTGGACGTGCTTTGAGTGAGTGGGGGGGTTAGAGAAAAAAACCCCGCTGGTTAGGGACAGTGCTCAGCACAGGGAAAGGTTCTTGGCAAGTAGGGGTATTTCAGGGGACACTGTCCAGTGCCAGAAGAGCATTCTCAGCATCTCTCACAGTAAAGAAGTTCAGCTGTGGTTATACAAGGAACTGCCACCTCTCCAGCAGAGGCAGACCTCTGGTAACCTTACTGCGAAATCGCACTACGGAACCTGTACTAAAACTGTTACGTTGAACAGTGTGCCAGAATGTTATCTTATGATGATCGCTGAAGGCCCTGTGTGTGTGTGTGTGTGTATGGTTCCGCCAGAGTGGGTAACTTGTCTGAGGTCCAATACCCACCAACATTACCAGCAGTACCAGCCAGCAGTACCCACCAGTTCCAGCCAGAAGTACCCACCAGTACCAGCCAGCAGTATCCACCAGTACCAGCCAGCAGTACCCGCCAGTAACAGCCAGCAATACCCGCCTGTACCAGCCAGCAGTACTCACCAGCAGTACACACCAGCAGTACCAGCCATCAGTAACCGCCAGTAGTACCCACCAGTACCAGCCAGCAGTATCTACCAGCACCAGCCAGAAGTACCAGCCAGCAGTACCCGCTAGCAGTACCGGCCAGCAGTACCAGCCAGCAGTACCATCCAGCAGTACCCACCAGCAGTACCAACCAGCAGAACCCACTAGCAGTACCAGACAGCAGTACCCACTAGCAGTACTAGCCAGCAGAATCCACCAGCAGTACCCATTAGCACCAGCCAGCAGTACCAGCCAGCAGAACTCACTAGCAGTACCAGCCAGCAAAACCAACCAGTAGTCACAGCTAGCAGTACCCGCCAGCAGTACCGGCCAGCAGTATCCACCAGCACCAGCTAGCAGTACCAACCAGCAGAACCCACTAGCAGTACCAGCCAGCAGTACCCACCAGCAATACCAGCCAGCAGTATCCACCAGCAATACCAGCCAGCAGAACCCACCAGCAGTACCAGACAGCAGTACCTGCAGGAATCCTGAAGAAGAAATGATAATTGAGGTCAGTTGAGGTGTAGGTAAATGACATCCGTGTGAAAGCAGCCTTATGCCCCTTTCACACAATCAGTCTAATTGGGCCCGCCTGTTTGTTTTTGAGGTGGACCCAATTGGACCCTCCATTTACCACTATAGAGCAGCAGGTGTAAACGGACTTGTGTCCGCTTACACAAGCCTATCTCCAATCCATCCCTTACGTCTGGGCGGATCGGAGGGCCCATAGAGTAGAGGGGGCTGTGTCCATGTCTGCTTTGCATATGCTGAGTGGACATGGACCTGTCATCTGCCCGCTCCGCTCATTGTGGCCTGTAACCGGTTACCAAGGCACTAAAGTGTTCCTCTCTCTTCAAAAGGTTGGGCACGAGTCCTGGATGGAGAGGTGTGCTGTAGCAGCCTTCCCCCTTAGTTTTGCCGCAGTGTGTGGCGGAGGGAAGGCATCCCAGGTGGAGCTACAGTATAGCGCATCAGGAGACCCGCGGGGAAATCATAAAGATCTCCTGTGAAGTTGATAAGTGTTAGGACCGCCGCCTCTGTCGCGGCTGGCTGTAACATTTTTAATACTGTGGTTGGCAGGTCTCACTATTCTTCCCTACCTCCTCCGCGCTGAGAGGAAGGGGCATCATTTTAAATGTGTCACTGTTTTAAACAAGGTTAGGACTGTATTAAATGTTAAGAATAGTTTTGCAAGCAACACCCTATTTTTTGGCAGTGCCCCTCTTGAGACTAGACTCTGGATCCACCCCTGATCAGAACTGAATATACATTAAATTCATTCATAAGGCTCATAAATAGATGAATTTGCATCTGACAATAATAGTAAAGTATTGTTAGCACACAGCATGACTTTCTCCTCCGTCAAGCCCTCTTAAAGCCAATAATTGCAGAGTCTTGCCTCACCCACGCTGCACAGGATCTATTGCCAAGGCAAACAGCAAGGCAGATTGTGGGCAACCCTGTCTTGTCCCTCTATACAGTGCAAAGGGAGAGGAAACTGATTGATTCTAATTCTGGCCCTTGGTTTTACATAAAGGGCTTTCACCCACTTGACAAATACACTATGTTTTCAAAAGTATTGGGACGCCTGCCTTTACATGTACATGATCTTTAATGGCATCCCAGTCTTAGTCTGTAGGGTTCAATATCAAGTTGGCCCACCCTTTGCAGCTATAACAGCTTCAACTCTTCTGGGAAGGCTGTCTACAAGGTTTAGGAGTTTGTCTATGGGAATGTTTGACCATTCTTCCAGAAGAGCATTTGTGAGGTCAGCCACTAATGGAAGACAAGAAGGCCTGCCTTGCAGTCTCTGTTCTAATCCATCCCAAAGGTGTTCTATTGGGTTGAGGTCAGGACTCTGTGCAGGCCAGTCAAGTTCCTCCACCCCAAACTTGCTCACCCTTGTCTTTATGGACCTTGCTTTGTGCACTGGTGGGCAGTCATGTTGAAACAAGAAGGGGCCATCCCCAAACTGTTCCCACAAAGTTGGGAGCATGAAATTGTCCAAAATTTATTCGTACACTGATGCCTTAAGAGTTACCTTGACTGGAACTATGTAGCAAAGACCAACCCATGAAAAACAATCCCACACCATAATCATCCCTTCACCAAATGATTTAGACCAGTGCACAAAACATAGTCCATAAAGACATGGATAAGCGAGTTTGAGGTGGAGGAACTTGACTGGCCTGCACAGAGTCCTGAACTCGACCCAACAGAACACCTTAGGGATGAACAGGAGCGGGGACTGCGAGCCAGGCCTTCTCGTCCACATCATTGCATGACCTCACAAATGCGCTTCTGGAAGAATGGTCAGACATTCACATAGACACACTCCTAAACATTGTGGACATCCTTCCCAGAAGAGTTGAAGCTGTACTTCAATAGTCAAAAGGGAATCCAAAAGCGATTTTGTTGGATGTTCATAGACCCTGAGTTATAGGTTGGCACCTTCAGGTGACTGGACACTGTCAAGCTTTTGAGGACACACTCCCTGGGTATCCCACCTCTATCCCTACCCCACTTTGTAAATCCTCAGTGTTTTGCTAGCATCCAAAGGTTTTAACGACTCTTCGCTGTTGTTTACTACAGCAAAAAAAAATCAATGTGTTTCTTTTCTGGCAATGATTATTATCACCATTAGTATGGCATTCTTAATTTTATTATTATTACTGAAAAGAATTTATAAGCAGGGGTTCCTTGTGACCTGAAAATTGTTTCAGGGGTCCCTCCTTGGTAAAAGATTGAGAAAGGCTGCTATGGAGAGTCTATCTATCATTGAAGACGCATGATAGATGGCCTCTGTGTAAGAGAGGCTGTGCAAGATTATCCTTTAATGGACAAAGTACAGGTTCCCATTAAATAGTTTCATCTCTTTATTACGTTCACATAATAAATCACAGTGAATCATATTTTTTGTTTGTAATCTCTCACTCATGCTGTTTATGCATTCATTTCCTGTGAAAACTGGTTGCATTATTTCCATTTCACATCTTCTATACCAATATTTGTTTCTGTTTCTTTTGTACATTAGTTTTGCTCTTGTTATTGCTCAGTGATACTCTTTGTTCCATAATGGACAGTCCATCACGGTAGGAAATGAAAAGCCGGACCATAACAGCGCAACCATTGTCACGAAACCCACATTACAGTAATAGAGATAAACTTCTGATGTTATCAGATATTTGCGAGCTTGGTGAAGAGAAGTCTCCAGGGTCCACCACGCAGAAGTCAATCCAACATTTTCCTATTAAACAAGATGTAAGATAGGTCCTACCAAGGCTTCTTGGGAGTGCGCTATGTAGGGCAATGTTTTGGGTGGCAGTGATATATGAAGGTAATATTCTTCGACCCTCCTCATTCCCCACATTTTCCACCTACGTCTTTCTTATCTTTAATCTTTTCTTCTACGCCAGAGGAGCAAAGAAATGAATTTGAAAATGAAAACCAACCCTTGAGAGTCCGATCAGCAATGCCCCAGCATCCTTTGCTCTCCTGCTTCATAACTTATTTTATAATCTTTAATTTGTCCATTTTTTTCCTCTCTTCCACAGATAAGCCTCTGTCGTTTATTGTCTATTTATTTATATCTTGTCCTTATTGTTGTTTATTGCTGTTGATGGAAAGATTTTTAATACATACTTAAGCAGAAAAATCGGAAGATTCTATGCAGATTGAAAAGTGGTGTTAAATTGTCCCTTCTTTATCAACTTGCAAATGACTTCCCTTTCGTTTATTGCATTTCAGTGGCTCATTATTTAAATTCTATCCAGGAGGAAATGGTTTCACGTCTTTTATGGATGCCTATTTTCTTGGACACATGGACATGGGGTTCAATGACAGGAAGACAACACGAAAGAAAACAATTGGATGTCACAATGAAATAATTCACCAAGTCGTAATAAGGAAGTCTATTAGTATTCAGAGTGGAGGAGTAGGTGCTTGTAAAGATAAATGTGTTTTTCCGTTCCTACTAAGAAGGGAAATGTATTTGGCACAATCGCAGCCCTCAATACAATAGCTGCTTAATGGATAGAAAATGATGTTGTTCCCCCCTCCCTTTTTTTATAAACCAAACACCTTTGCATACTAAATATATCAGACTGGGGTTAAGATGACTGGGTGCCCACACATTTTTGCAATCCAGTTCTTCAGTTTTGTAAACATTTATATCCAGACACATTAGTGTCCCAAAAATCTGGCCCTAGGCTTTACAAATAGTATCCATTTTGTCTGAATTTCACTTCATGTTGTGTTTAAAGAAGTGAAGAAAATTTCACCAAGTAGAAAACACATTGCAAAACAAATGACAGGAGTTTTAATCATTCCCTACTCTATCCAAAATGACATTAAAAAGACTTTTTGCTTTAGATATACAGTCAGGTCCATAAATATTGGGACATCGACACAATTCTAATCTTTTTGGCTCTATACGCCACCACATTAGATTGGAAATGACACAAACAAGATGTGCTTTAACTGCAGACTTTCAGCTTTAATTTGAGGGTATTTACATCCAAATAAGGTGAAAGGTGTAGGAATTACAACAGTTTGTATATGTGCCTCCCACTTCTTAAGGGACCAAAAGTAATGGGACAATGGGCTGCTTAGCTGTTCCATGGCCAAGTGTGTGTTATTCCCTCATTATCCCATTTACAAGGAGCAGATAAAAGGTCCAGAGTTAATTTCAAGTGTGCTATTTGCATTTGGAATCTGTTGCTGTCAACTCTCAATATGAGATCCAAAGAGCTGTCACTATCAGTAAAGCAAGCCATCATTAGGCTGAAAAAAACAAAACAAATCCATCAGAGAGATAGCAAAAACATTAGGTGTGGCCAAATCAACTGTTTGGAACATCCTTAAAAAGAAAGAACACACCGGTGAGCTCAGCAACACCAAAAGACCCGGAAGACCACGGAAAACAACTGTGGTGGATGACCGAAGAATTCTTTCCCTGGTGAAGAAAACACCCTTCACAACAGTTGGCCAGATCAAGAACACTCTCCAGGAGGTAGGTGTATGTGTGTCAAATGTCAACAATCAAAAGAAGACTTCACCAGAGTGAATACAGAGGGTTCACCACAAGATATAAACCATTGGTGAGCCTCAAAAGCAGGAAGGCCAGATTAGAGTTTGCCAAACAACATCTAAAAAAGCCTTCACAGTTCTGGAACAACATCCTATGGACAGATGAGACCAAGATCAACTTGCACAGAGTGATGGGAAGAGAAGAGTATGGGGAAGGAAAGGAACTGCTCATGATCCAAAGCATACCTCCTCATCAGTGAAGCATGGTGGTGGTAGTGTCATGGTGTGGGCATGTATGACTGCCAATGGAACTGGTATTCTTGTATTTATTGATGATGTGACTGCTGACAAAAGCAGCAGGATGAATTCTGAAGTGTTTCGGGCAATATTATCTGCTCATATTCAGCCAAATGCTTCAGAACTCATTGTACGGCGCTTCACAATGCAGATGGACAAAGACCCGAAGCATACTGTGAAAGCAACCAAAGAGTTTTTTAAGGGAAAGAAGTGGAATGTTATACAATGGCCAAGTCAATCACCTGACCTGAATCCGACTGAGCATGCATTTCATTTGCTGAAGACAAAACTGAAGGGAAAATGCCCCAAGAACAAGCAGGAACTGAAGACAGTTGCAGTAGAGGCTTGACAGAGCATTACCAGGGATGAAACCCAGCGTCTGGTGATGTCTATGCGTTCCAGACTTCAGGCTGTAATTGACTGCAAAGGATTTGCAACCAAGTATTTAAAAGTGAAAGTTTGATTTATGATTGTTAATTTGTCCCATTACTTTTGGTCCCTTAAAAAGTGTGAGGCACATATACAAACTGTTGTAATTCCTACACCGTTCACCTGATTTGGATGTAAATACCCTCAAATTAAAGCTGAAAGTCTGCAGTTAAAGCACATCTTGTTTGTTTCATTTCAAATCCATTGTGGTGGTATATAGAGCCAAAAAGATTAGAATTGTGTCGATGTCCCAATATTTATGGACCTGACTGTACTTAAAGTGGAACTTCACCGTAAACTGGAAGCTCAGGTTTCTACTTCCGCTGGAATCCCCTAGACAATTCTACGAGACGTTTTTCCTTTTGGGGCACGTCACAGGTCCCAAGAGACTGTGGAGCTTTTCACAAAGCGCAACCCAACTCACACATGCAGAGTAGAAAGCCGCAAGGAGTCACAGCCAGCTTCGCACACTAAACAAGCCGGTGCCATGGACCCGAAGACAAGTGAAGAACTAACTTGGTTGAGGACAGTGTTGGATCCCTGGACAGGTGTCCTTATATTAAAAGTCAGCAGATACAGCATTTGTAGCTGCTGACTTTAAATAATTTTTTGCAGACTGTAAAACCTCTTTTACCACTTCAGTACTGTACACTACCTTCCTGCCCAGGTCATTTTTACATTTTCAGCACTGTCACACTTTGAATGATAATTATTGTTTTTCTAAGTTTCTTTTATAACATTTTTCAAATAAATAATCTTTCTTCATAAATTTACGCCAAAATGTATTTTGCTACATTTCTTTGATAAAAATAACCCAAATCAGTGTTTATAATCAGGTGTGAAAGTTATAAAGTCTATGGTATGTGGATATTTTAAATGTGATCATCTCATTTCCTCTCTCTTGAGGCCCTAAAATGCCAGGACAGTACAAATACACCCAAAATTTCCCCTTTTTAGAAAGTAGACAGTCCAAGGTGTTTGGTAAAGGGCATGGTAAGTTTTTTGAAATTGTAATTTTATGTCGCAATTTTTGGAACAAAAAGAACTTAAAATGTATTTTTTTTTTCACAAAGTTGTAATTTTAACAAGTTATTTCTTAAACACAACATAGGTATACTTCGAATTACACCCCAAAACACATTCTGTTATGCCTCCTGACTATGGGGGTACCACGTGTGTGAGACAATTTCACAGCCTAGATGCAAGAAGGGCCCAAAATCAAAGGAGTGCCTTTGGGATTTCAAGGAGCATACATGTTTGCATCTAATTTCCGGACTACCTATCACAGTAGCATCAGGACAGTAGAAACACCCACAAAATGACCCAATTTTAGAAGAAAAAAACTATTATCTACCATCTGGTTCAACCAACAAGAAAAAGATATTGAAAACCCACATATACACAATCCTTAATCCACAACTGATCCAGAGGAAGGCAAAAAAACCCCAATAAAGCATGATCTAGTTAACTCCAATGGGGGAAAAAATTTCTTCCTGATCTCCTGGGAGACAATCAGATATTCCCTGGATTAACTACCCCTGGTGGTAATACCTATAAATATTAATATCCAGTTATATTATGTGCATTTAAAAATGCATCCAGGTGTTTTTTTTTTTAAACAATCCACTGAGCTTGCCAAAACCAGTTCTTGAGGGAGTCTATTCCACATTTTCACAGCTCTTACTGTGAAGAAGCCTTATTGTGTGTTGAGGTTAAATCTCTTTTCCTCCGGATATAAAGAATGCCCCCTTGCCCTCTGTTCTTTCTGATCTGAATGTGAATAACTCCACACCAAGCTCACTATATAGACCACTTATGTATTTATACATGTTGATCATATTACCCCTTAATCTCCTCCTCTTCTCAAGATAAAATAAATTCAGTTCAGCTAAATTTTTCTCATAGCCGAGCTCCTCTATGCCTATTATCAGTTTGGTTGCCCAAAGTGTAATTTTTTTGCCACAAGTTTTTGGAAAATGCAGAACAGAAAAGAAAGTCAAAGTTATTTTTTTTACACAAAGTTGTTAATTTTAATAAGATATCTCTCACAAACAGCACGAATACCTAGAATTGCACCCCAACACACACATTCTGCTACTCCTTCTGAGTATGGCGATGCCACATGTGTGAGACTTTTTTCAATGTCTGGTTTGATTATACAGTTTTTCAGTGGAAATGCAATTCCTGCACCTCCAGTACTGAATGTATGTAATGACAAGGGATGCTGGGGGTGTGCTTGGAGGCTCTATTGATGCTGGCTACTGGGGATTCAATTGTTGCTGGAGGGGATCTATTTTTGTGTGGGGGGGGGGGTAATATTGTCACTGGTGGATCTATTGCTGCTAGGGTGGGTCTTATGTTGTTGGGGGGTTAATCGTTGCTGGGAGGGACCAACTGTTGAGGAAGGGGTCTATTGTTGCTGGCTGCTGGAGGGTCTATTGGTGCTTGCTGTTGGAGACTAATGTTGCTAGGGTGGATCTATTGTTCCTAGAGGGGGGGGGGCTTCCATTATTGCTAGCTACTTTATTTTCATTAACAAATTCCATACAAATGACTTAGCACTACAAAATTATACTTGGTTCTGTATTTTCTAAAAGGGGCTCTACTGGGAGGTGAGGTGGGGTGGGGGTGGAACCAAGGAACAGTGCTCAGAGGTGAGTACAGAGCTGACAAGGGGTGACTTGGAAGGGGCAAGTTCCTGCACCTATTCTTTGACAAAAAAGCCCTATATACCGGACATTGTATCCAGTGTATCACACAAATCAACCAACTGTATCAAAACCAATGTACTTCAACTTCAATGGTCATCTCTATACGAGTGGGCAGGGAATGTAAGGAAAAAGGAAGGCTGAATAGCCCCTTTTTCCTCATGGGAAAGTGGCAGGATAGAGTTAGTCAGGTTCAGTCAATTCCCCCCCCCCCCCTTTTTCCTCAGGGAATAGAGAGTGTAGTAGAGTGAGGTATTCCTGAGGTAAAACACCTGGAGTGGGCGGTCCTTTAGCTATGCAGAGGTTAGAGCACCTATGGGAAGAGAGCAGCTGGAAGAATTCTCTAGAACTCTTGGGGACCCTATTTAAGAAGGGATTGCCTCAGAGAGGGCTCATTCGCCTCAGAAGACTCGTCAGAGCAGTTCCCCAACCCCCCCTCCCTTGTCGCGGCTGTTGTTATGTGGTGGGTCACCTTTGCAGTTGCAAAGGGGGACGGTTTTTAAGTATATGTGGAAGTGATGATTTGAAATCTGAAGTTATTTATTATGCAGCCTGAGCCGTGGTGGCTGGGTTGTCACAAGTGTTATATATTTTATATTATATTAATGGAAGTTTTAAAACCAATAATAAACGGCCGCGGCCAAATTTTTGCCACAAGTACAGTTGTCTGCTGTTTTTTATTTATTTGTATAAGTACATAGTTTACAAAATACTGCCTACTGTCCCATATAGCTTAGTGTAGTGTCACTTAGAGCAGTCCCTGTTACTATAAGCCAAGCAAGCCTACAGGTACTTAGCTTCCCCCAGGAATGTCATGTTCTCTGGCTGGAAATACAGGAGGCTAGATGAAGGAAAAACAAAAGAGTTCCTGAGGTTCTTGGTTCTTGTCAGATTCCTGCGGCAAGAATCTGCAGATTATTGCTGCTGGTATGACTGGTTTACGTGATCAGCAGCCAGGGGAGGACTGGGAAGGTGGGCAGGGTGGCAATCGCCCCCTGGGCCACTCTGATGCCGGGTAAAAAGGCCGCACTCAGGGCTGGATTAATGTAGGGGCCAGACACTGTATAGAGCTGCCGGTCGCCACTACACAATGTTATATTTGCAGAGCTGCAGCGGAGCAGTATGAGTGTGCAGAGTACTCTCCTGCACCCGGTCTGCACAATACTAACACAGTCACTTCCCTGAAGGGAAGGTACAGCGCCACTAAATATAATAACTAACTAGCTGAACTTGCAGAGGTAAACCAGAGTCCATAAGTCCATATAGAGAGAAATTTCAGATGCGGAAATTATGGCCGTAAATCCAACACCAATCTTGCAAAAGAAGTTTCTGGCAGAGATCACACAAAGCAATAAAGGATGTACCCTTACCGGAAGGTTGGACCCCCTGTTACAGAAGGTCAAACAGGCGTGCGATGTCAATCACCAGGAACAAATGATGCGTCCAATTCCCCTCCAGTCGTCCACGGAACATCCGGGTAGGACCATGGATCCAGTAGACCTCAATGAACCCCAGGTGTGCATAAGGGATAACCTCCAATAATACAAATGGGGGCGCACATGGTGAAGTATGTACGGAATTTTTATTTACACAAAAAGGTAAAAAACTCACATGTTGCTGCTTGATACAGGCATGTCATAAATCAATTGATTGGCCGCGGCTCGAACAGCGTGTCTGCATGGGGGCTGGCGTGCCTGACGCGTTTCATTCTGCAAAGGCGTTTTCAAAGGCGAAAGCCCCCCTAATGCAGCACGCTTTTATATGGTACCCCTAGTCATTTTGAATGCGGCCACGCACCACTTCCGGTGCGTGATGACGCACTTCCGCTTCCGGTGCGTGATGACGCACTTCCGGTTGCAGCGTGCGTGATGACGCACTTCCTGTTTATCAATCAGCAGCGCTGTGAAGTGCTACCGAGCTCACAGAAGCCTGGAAAATGGAGGGGCAGAAGAAAACAAAAAAGACAACGGCGATAAGAGATAAAGGTCCCCCAACCGCCCAAGGCTAGCCAGGAAAACCACTCAAATCACACTAGGTCCTCTTGAAAAAAACCCCCTCCAGCCAGCAGCCAATTAAGATTACAATTATGTTACATTCCAAGCAGTCTTTTACAAAATATAAAAACAAGCATTATATTCATGTGAGTTTGCAACCAGATTAAAAATTACAAAAAACACACAGATGTAAAAGCAAATAAAATTATACATAATAAAAAAACAAATTACATAAAATTGTAAAACCGTATCAAACAGTAAGAAACATCTTGCCCCACCTGTCCACAACAAATTAATAAATCCCACAATGCATATGAGGCATTATAGCATTCAATCTAGTGCATATCCCTATGGTCCCTAAAGGATCAGCAGGGATCAACAGTGCCCTCCAAAACCCATCCAAGGTAGAGGGAGGAAAACGGGATAGATGAAATTACAATAAATAAGTGCGGGTACCAATATGTGGGCAGGACCACCCGTGCTATGAAAACTAGGGTGAATGAACATCTGGGCAATATTCGTCGGGGTTTCCTCAAACATTCCGTTTCGAGACATTACCTGGAATGTCACCATAAAAAAGCTGCTGGGACTAAGATTATCGCCATTGACAAATTTACCCTGCATTGGAGGGGGAGCAACGTGAGGAGGGAGATCTCACGGCTTGAGACCAGGTGGATATTTGACCTGAAGTGCTATACCCCTTTTGGTCTCAACGTAGATTGGGATGTCAACTGCTTCATCAACAACAGCTGATGTGCAGATTGACTCCCCAGACTCTCTTCTCCCCTGTTGTCAATTGGCGTTTTCTTTTGTCTATGACCCTCTGGCAATGTACCCACATCTGAGTAGATATAATCTTGTGTGCATCGTCTGGGGGTCTCATTTATTTCCACTTCAGTTCTGTATTGCCGTTAGGTGTGCACCACTTATTTACTGTAATTTCATCTATCCCGTTTTCCTCCCTCTACCTTGGATGGGTTTTGGAGAGCACTGTTGATCCCTGCTGATCCTTTAGGGACCATAGGGATATGCACTAGATTGAATGCTATAATGCCTCATATGCATTGTGGGATTTATTAATTTGTTGTGGACAGGTGGGGCAAGATGTTTCTTACTGTTTGATACGGTTTTACAATTTTATGTAATTTTTTTTTTATTATGTATAATTTTATTTGCTTTTACATCTGTGTGTTTTTTGTAATTTTTAATCTGGTTGCAAACTCACATGAATATAATGCTTGTTTTTATATTTTGTAAAAGACTGTTTGGAATGTAACATAATTGTAATCCTAATTGACTGCTGGCTGGAGGAGGTTTTTTTCAAGAGGACCTACTGTGATTTGAGAGGTTTTCCTGGCTAGCCTTGGGCGGTTGGGGGACCTTTATCTCTTATCGCCGTTGTCTTTTTTGTTTTCTTCTGTCCCTCCATTTGCCAGGCTTCTGTGAGCTCGGTAGCGCTTCACAGCGCTGCTGATTGATAAACAGGAAGTGCGTCATCACGCACGCTGCAACCGGAAGTGCGTCATCACGCACCGGAAGCGGAAGTGCGTCATCACGCACCGGAAGCGGAAGTGCGTCATCACGCACCGGAAGTGGTGCGTGGCCGCATTCCAAACGACTAGGGGTACCATATAAAAGCGTGCTGCATTAGGGGGGCTTTCGCCTTTGAAAACGCCTTTGCAGGACGAAACGCGTCAGGCACGCCAGCCCCCATGCAGACACGCTGTTCGAGCCGTGGCCAATCAATTGATTTATGACATGCCTGTATCAAGCAGCAACATGTGAGTTATTTACCTTTTTGTGTAAATAAAAATTCCGTACATACTTCACCATGTGCGCCCCCATTTGTATTATTGGAGGTTATCCCTTATGCACACCTGGGGTTCATTGAGGTCTACTGGATCCATGGTCCTACCCGGATGTTCCGTGTGCGACTGGAGGGGAATTGGACGCATCATTTGTTCCTGGTGATTGACATCGCACGCCTGTTTGACCTTCCGTAACAAGGGGTCCAACCTTCCGGTAAGGGTACATCCTTTATTGCTTTGTGTGATCTCTGCCAGAAACTTCTTTTGCAAGATTGGTGTTGGATTTACGGCCATAATTTCCGCATCTGAAATTTCTCTCTATATCGACTTATGGACTCTGGTTTACCTCTGCAAGTTCAGCTAGTTAGTTATTATATTTAGTGGCGCTGTACCTTCTCTTCATTTATTCTTGGTTTGATATACTTTGTACGAGCAGCTTTTTTTAGCCTAACAATTTCTTTGTGCGCAGCTTTCTTCCCATTATTACAGTCACTTCCCTGTCAGGCAGAGTGATGTCTACCCAACAGGAGCTTCCTAGGCCCCGCCTGGCGTAATGTCATGTATTTTTGTTAAACCTCCTTTGTTACTATTAACAATAAATTATGTTACCACATTGCATCATGTTTGTCTTGCTTCATAACATCAATATCTGTTATAAAACCAGGTGGGCATGGATGTTGAGCTGATTCGATGGTTCAAATGGCCACGTGACTGGACTTGCCCCCCAGGCCTAAGGCTGCCAGCCCTCCCCTGTCAGCCACTCAACCCATATAAAATAATGACAGGCATACAGCGGCCATTGCTGTTTGCATGTAGTTGCACACAGAGCATTTAGCTGCGGTTTTAACCAGATGTCCAAGCCTGGACGTAGCTGACTGTGGAGTCAACAAGCCCTGACATCATCCCACTAGTAAAAGCCAACCTCATACAGGGCAGAACAGTTGTGGAGCCAGTAAACAATACAAAGTGAATACCTGAGTGCTGTGGTACAGCACAAAGCTATTGAAGTGTATATTTTTTGTTTTGCTAATTTTAATAAAATGAAAAGGATTTTATGCTTTGTGGGTGATATTTGTATTCCCTGTGGCCAATCTTTAATGTTAAAAGTATGATGGAAGGGGAAATCTGTGGAATGCAGTGTGGAGTACTGAGAAAAGTGGAGCAGCCCAAAGGTAAAAGGAGCGGTAAAAAAAAAACATGGTTTGACCTTCCTTTCTGTTAAGAAAAGGGGACAATCAATTCTGATGAGTTTTCCCAGGGGAAGAAGTGGGTGCACGGCGCAGGAATTGCTGGTGGTGTGGTGTGTATTGGAGCACAATACTGAAGAAGGAGAAAGCAGTGTGGAGCTGGTGTTGGACATTGTATAATCAGTATAAGCAATGAAATCCATGAAATTGACCGCACTTTTCAAAAGAAATGTGGCACTGAGGCCTTTTTGAGATCATTACAAGCAGTTCCCGGGTTACAAACAAGATAGGGTCTGTAGGTTTGCTCTTAAGTTAAATTTGTATGTAAGTTGGAATAGGTACATTTTTTTTAAGTATAACTCAAGCCAAAAAAATACATTTTAGGTTTTTGGATAGCATAGTGAAGGGTTAACACCCCTGTAACATTTTTTTTTGCTGTCTCTGCCCCTGGTCAGATGATTTCACCTCACGTTCTGTCCCTATGACAATCGGATTTTGAAAAGTTTGTGTTGTTGTGGAAACAAGGATTGGTGATAAAGCTTTAGTGGAGACACCTTTATCCCATGAGAACTCTTACAGGAGTGAATTTCCCTTCCTAGGTGTAAATTTCTCCTCACTTCCTGTTGTTTCTCTCCGTTCGTATGAGTTGTATGTAAGTCTGATGTTTGTATCTCGGGGACTGCCTGTATTGGTTTAACACTGGACACTTTAATTTTTAATATGTTTAATTTTTATAGGAATAACTTGGTATAACACTAGATATTCTATTTATTTTTTTACTTTATTTATATTAATGAATTGTATAGTAGTTGCACACTATTAACCACTTATGCCCCGGAAGATTTTACCCCCTTGGTGGCCAGGCCCTATTTTGTGATTCGGCACTGCGTGACTTTAACGGACAATTGCACGGTCGTGTGACACTGTACTCAAATAAAACTGACGTCCTTTTTTTCCCACAAACAGAGCTTTCTTTTGGTGGTATTTGATCACCTGAGCGATTTTTACTTTTTGCGCTATAAACAAAAAAAGAGCGACAAATTTGAAAAAATAACAATATTTTTCACATTTTTTTATATAAAATTCCCCCAATAAAATGTAAAAATCTAAATTTTTTAATATTTTAGGCCAATTTGTTTTCTGCTTCATATGTTTGGTAAAAAAAATCGCAATAAGCGTATTTTGATTGGTTTGCGCAAAAGTTATTGCGTCTACTAACTACGGGAAAGATTTTTGTCATTTTTATTGTTTTTTTTTTTTTAACGAGTAATGGCGGCGATCTGCGATTTTTTTTTGCGGGACTGCGACATTGCGGCGGACAGATCGGACCCTTGACTGACATTTTTGACACTGTTGGGGGTACCAGTGACATTACTACAGTAATCAGTGCTATAAAATATACACTGTTACTGTAAAAATGACACTGGCAGGGAAGGGGTTAACTTTATTGGAGAGGCAGGCGTTAAATGTGTCCCAAGGGGCGTGCTTCTAACTGTAAAGGGGTGTGGCTTTTCATGTAACCACAGAGACATACATACAGGACCGTATGATCTCTGCAGTTACACAAGGGAGAATGACAGGCGGCTTTGTTTACATCAGCCACCTGCCTTTCTCCCTCTGCAGCGGGCGATCGCGGGTGGCCGGCGGACATCCGAGCCGCCGGTCACTCACGCGGGGAACACAGTGAACGAGCAGGGGCGGGAGCGCGCCCCCTGCGGCGCACGCTCGCCCCCTATTGGCTCGCGGGCGAGTGACGTATCCCTACGTCACTTTGCCCAGGAGGGGCTGACTGCCGCCGTAAATAGTCGTGCGGCGGTCGGCAAGTGGTTAATATAATGTTTATAATGATTTGACACTAGTCACTTTAATCAGCAATAATTGAGTTCACAGTGTGTATATAAATGATTCATTGTATACTCTTTATGTTTTTATGTATTTTATTGAGGAGTGTAAATAGTGGAAATTTTTTGCATAAATAGGATTGCGCAGTGGGTGTATAGTAGTTGAGACAATTTTAGTGTTTTGCATGCAGCAGCTTGATAACATTAAAACAAAAAATAGTGGCATAGGGATCATATAATATTTGGATTTTAGGGATTAGGTTGACTGGTAATTCTGTTTTAGATTGTGACCATGTCCACACTTCTACTTAGAACTTTATTTTCTTTGGTTTCTATGTCACATTTTCATCTAATGCATGATCTGTATCGTGAATGGAGAGGATTCATGGCTATAAAATAAACGTCTATGAATAATGGGTTAGGGAGGAAAGTAATCTATTTTTCTTTTTCAAATATTGCTTCAATGCAATTATTATGTTCCCTCTTGCTACTTATGAATGAGCGATCAGTATAAATACAGTTATGGGATGCTGTGTATGTCACATGGTGACAGCTGAATGACACATTCTCTCTTCCAGGATACTTGTATTATTTTAGGATAAATTACTTCAACCATTTTCTGGCTGCCATGTTAAAGCTACATAACAAAAAAAAAAAAAGTAATGTTAGCAGATGGTCCCTGGGTTACACATAGGGTCACAGCCCAGGGTGGTATTACTGCCAGGGGCAGTGCACAGTGACCCTGACATCATGTACTTGACTGCCAGTAACTCCTTCCTGTGTATAATAAAGGTTTAGGGCCGGTTCACACTCTTGCGAGTGCGGCGATCGCATGTAATATCGGAGCGCACTGCTCCTTCATTACATGCGATCGGATGTGCGGTGCGAATTCAGCCATACACTTTGTATGGCTGAAATTCGCACTGCACCCGCACAAAAGACGCAGAGGACCCTTTTTTCCAGCCGCATCAGGATCGGATCACACAGTGGTTCACACTTGTGCGATCCGATCCTGTGCGAACTGTCAGATCGCACTGCAATATGCGATCAAATTGGGGGTGTCGTTAAAATTTAATTGACACCCCCTGCGTATCGCATATGGCAGTGTGAACTGCCAGATGTGCGTTTGCGATGCGGGAACAGGCTGCGAATTCGCAGCCTTCCCGCATCGCACAAGTGTGAACTGGGACTCAGACTGCCAACCTTCCTGCAGTTGCAATCAAGCTATGTCCCCATTGTTTTTATTTTTGTTAAAAATGGTATACTTTGTAATTTTATCAACTCTGGGTCGGTACCCTGAGAAGGGAACTACCAGCAGAGTAGAGTGACAGTTTTTTCTACTCTTCTAGTCATTGGTTCTAAATGTACTGTGGCACAGTTGACAGTTTGTCATTTTTAACTCAACCATGTCTCGGCATGCCTTGTGTGGTCCCCATGGTGTATCTTTTTGTGTGATAATACTACAACATCTTGTTTGAAGGTCGGATCTGTGCTGATCTTCTTAGAGATGGTATTAACTTTGTTCTGAGAAGGGCCCCCACACTTGGCAACTCCCTTTCACCAAGCTTCTTTAATCCTAGTGCAAAAAAAAAAATCAACTATGTGACTGCACTTCAAACGCAACTAAGGTTGTGGCGTTGGGGTTTGCCCCTGTTGTAAACATGTTATCAAATGTGACTTGGTGCACTTCTACTCTACCATTAGGGAGCATAGGATTCAGTCGTTTTTCCACTTAAGCCCCGGAAGATTTTACCCCCTTCCTGACCAGGGGGTATTTTGCGATTCGGCACTGCGTGACTTTAACAGACAATTGCGCGGTCATGCGACGCTGTACCTAAACGAATTTGACATCCTTTTTTTCCCACAAACAGAGCTTTCTTTTGGTGGTATTTGATCACCTGTGTGATTTTTTGATCACGCGCTATAAACAAAAAAAGAGCGTCAATTTTGCAAAAATGTTTCACATTTTTTTATATGAAATTCCCCCAAAAAAATGTAAAAATCAAAATTTTTTACCATTTTCGGCCAATTTGTTTTATGCTACATATGTTTGGTAAAAAAAGAATCGCAAAAAGCGTATTTTGATTGGTTTGCGCAAAAGTTATCGCGTTTACTAACAAAGGGAAAGATTTTTGTCATTTTTGTTGTTTTTTTTTTTTAACGCGTAATGGCGGCGATCTGCGATTTTTTTTGCGGTACTGCGACATTGCGGCGGACAGATCGGACCCTTGACTGACATTTTTGACACTTTTGGGGTTACCAGTGACATTTCTACAGTAATCAGTGCTGGCAGTGAAGGGGTTAACTTTATTTGAGAGGGAGGGGCTGTGTGTGTCCCTAGGGGCGTGATTCTAACTGTGATTGGCTGTGGCTTGAGGTGTAGGAACAATGATCAACGGTCCTACATAGTAGAACCGTATGATCATTGTTTCTACACAGGGGAGCATGACAGGCGGCTTGTTTACACTAGCCGCCTGCCTTTCTCCCTCTCCCCCGACGATCGCCGAGTGACCGGCGGACATCGGGTCCGCCGGTCACACGCGCAGGGGGGTCCGTGACCGCGCGGGAGTAGGAGCGTGCCTCCGCCGGCGCGCGCTCGCTCCCCAGAGCCTCACAGGCTAGCGACGTAGACCTACGTCGCTCTGCCTGTGAGGGGCTGACTGCTGCAGTAAATATACTGTGCGCAGTCGGCAAGTGGTTAACTGTAACACGCAGTGTGTGGTGTATGTCATCACATGCAAATTGTGTAATGTACAGTATATTGGACGCACAACCAGGCGTCTCATGGACAGATTCTATGAACATTTATATTGTATTGAGTAGACTCGGTCCACCAATGTTGCTCATCACTTTAACCCTTAATGCAATGGTGACACTTTGGCGGTGGGGGTGCAGGTTATAGAGAAGATTAGTACACCCAAGAGCAGGAGAGATGTCTTTAGACTTCTCTGCAAAAGAGAAGTCTTTTGGATTTTTCAGTTTAAGATACATATACATTATGGTTTAAACTTTGAATGAGATATAACACACTTCTATAATTAAAGACTTTCACTGTTATCCTTATTTTTCTACATTCCCCCATATACCTCTAAACACATTGCTTTATTATTTTATAGGTCTTGGACCTGCACTCTGTTGTTCTCTCTTCTGTCCTCCCTATCCAGGCATTATTCTTTACTCCTATGTGGACTTAGTGATTGTTTTGATAATTGGAAGCCCCTAGTATATTTAATGATGTAGCGTATTTTTACACAGTCCTATCTTACTTTTCCATCATGGATATATCAGAATTGGGCTTAGGGACACTAGTCCAGTACACTCCAGCTTACATGGCATACTGTTCCATTTATGTTGTTATTTGTTTTCCCCATTGGTTAGTATAAAAACTGCCTTTTTTGAAAGTTTGCTTATGCCTGTGTGAAGGGTATCATTGTTAGCTCCCTTTAAGGGGTGGGCCATTCCTTTAACATTTGGACACAAGACATTTATATATATATATATATATATATATACTGTATATATATATATATATATATACAGTAATGCCACATAGACCATCCTCCTCCATGCTGGCTCTCACCGACGTCAGTCTGCAGTCGTGACCAGGAAGACTATCCTGCAGTAGAGCAAACTAAAAGCAAGGCTTGAATCGCTCGTGGAGCACAGTGGGGAAAGGATGACGTTGATGGCGGTGGTTTAAGTGGACAGGTTTACCCCGGATGCCTGCATGTTTTATTGTACCTGTTTTGAATAAGCAACCATGTGAGTTGCTAAATGTTGTACCTTCATTAAATGTAACCATATTGCTACACTTAGAGGCGCCTCCGTTCTGTTTTAAACGAAGTTGTGACATGACGCTACTTGTATATCAAGACATCACTTGTTTATCAAGTCAAAATTTATAAAAAAAAAATGTGCTTGTCTTGCAAAACACTTTTAAACCAAGTTACTCTCAATCCAAGGTTTTACTGTATTTCACATATTATTTTCCCTTGCCACATACGGCATTTATGGCTTGCCACTTGGCATGCATCATTCTTTTAAAATATATCTTGTAGTCTCATTGAGTTGTTTCATTGATGTTTAATGGGAGCTAAAACCTTTCTCACAACCACATGGGATTGCAGCGCAGCACCATATGACTGTGTTCATGACTGGGGATACTACCATTCATTTATTTAATATCTAGTTTCCTCCAGTTCGGTATTTGTTTGCATATTCCCACGTGTTTGTGTTTGTTTGTATCATATGTAGAAATTCCTTTGTCTGTCTCCATTTGTGTGGTATATTGTGTATCCTTCTTTGTTTTTTCCTTTTCTTCAAAGAGACCCTGTCACCACATGGTACTCAGCAAACTAAAGGCAGGTAGTTTTTTTTTGGAGTATTTCCTGATGAAAAAGACAAAATTCACTAAGTGGGTGGCCCTTTCAGCCACCTCCAACCTGCTTGTCAGATGGGAAGTGGCTAACAGGGCCCCCCACAGAGCAAATTTGAACAGCATGAAAACTCTCAAAGGATCAGCATTAAAGTGTTTGTAAACGATCACCTTGTAAAGCAACTCGTTCTGTTTAAAATAGAAATAAAAGGCAAAACAACTTGGTATGGATATAAATACATTATAAATACCTTTTTTCCCTTTTTATAAGTGAATACATTCCCTCTGCTCTCAGCTGCATAAGAGCTGGTGGGAGGAGAAGCAGTAACATACTGAGCTTGCCATTGAATGGCTGTGCAGCAGGGTGTGTCAGGTCTGATCATTGGAGGAGAGTACACTGAGTTCCCAGCATAGCTAGAGAACTGACCACAGTGTGCTCTCCTGCTTAGTGTTGTGAGTTTTTAAAAGGAAATCAAGGGGACTAGCAGGAACACCAGGGAATTCACATAAAGGAAGCAATACAAGGAGAACAGGATACTTTCTCATACAAGTACATGGTACAGCAATCACATATCAGGAATGTGAAGTGTTGGGGTAACAAACGCTTTAAGGCCTATATCTCATATGCAATACTGTCTCCAAGAGGTACAAGGAGCTGTCATGAGTTTTAACTCTCCAACATCCATTACATTTGGGTATACTACACCTTTAATTGCACCAACTGCCCTTAACTGATGAAAACTTACCATTTGAATCAACTAAATACATTGCAAATTCATCAAAACGAAAGGTGTGCAAAGTCCTAGGGCTGGTAATAACATGTGTGTGCTGGGATGCCATGTAAATATGCACTGCCATGTGCTGCAATGTCTTGTTATAAGGTATCAGAGTGTGTTTTTTTTAACATGTGTTGGTTCAAAGTGTAGTAGCGTGTTCCAATACGTTACAACGCGTTAAAATGTGCTGTCCAAAAATAGAATCTCCAGCACAGTGCCTTTGTATGAGCTGAAGCTATAGGACATATCACAAATTGCCTTGTTCCTGTGTTGGAACTGTATTAGTCAGTGCTGCCAAATGCACCCATTGGTGCTGGGGTGAATAAGCCCTTGTAGTTTGTTTTCTTTAGAAAGCAGCCAATTCATAAATAGAATAATCTATCCCTTACCAGCATACTGTAATGAAGGACCCTGGCTCTGTGATTGAAAGCAGTGGTCTCTCTTTGCAGAGGTCTTACACTACTTGCACAGTCAGAGCTATAGCTCAGGGAGCATGAGCCTTGCTGATTGCAGAGTTATGACTCAGTGAGTTGGGGTTTGTTCTAATCTTTGCAGATAAACCACTGCTTCCACACAAAGAGCAAGGGTCCTTCTCTGCATAATATTGGCAAGTGACAGGCTTTTTACCTTCAGGTTTTTTTTTTTAATAAAAAAAAAAAAAAATCCCAGACATTGCATAGTTCAATATTGTGTCCTGTAACACAACAGGAGTGGCCTCCTGGCAGATTTAGCCTTTACATGGCTTCTCTGTAATATCAGCGATATATGTTTTTTGTGACGAAACACGTAGGAAAGAACTCGCTTACATCCTCACTCCCACTTGGCAGAGTGGTGTTTGTTTCTATACCTGTCTCAATTCTTTGCATGTGAGTATCATTTTTTTAACAACAAATAGCGGTGCTTTGCATACTACACTGTCTGGCCTTGTGTCCCCCCCTGTGCCTGTTGTTGCATATGTCATTTAGGCTGAGATTTTAAATGCTTTCTGACTAATCTCTCAGAGCCTATGAATTTACTTAAACATTGTTGGACCTCCTGTTTAGGGGTCATACTTTCTGGTAAGCAGATAGTGTGTTCATTATTTGGTGGTGGAACACTGAAGTGGAGTCATAGAATCACAAGATTTTTATTTAGTGGTCAGGTATGTTTCTGTATGGACATACTTATAGACTTTTGTATGACTTTTATTACACTTTTGGTGGTGATACAGTGGCAGATTTTTATTACATTCACTTTTTTTACTTGTATTGTTTTATTAACCACTTCCCACCCGTAGGACGTCATATGAAATCCTGAAGTGGTTATACCTGGATGATGCCTGCAGCTACAGACATCACCCCGGTATAAAATTTTCTGGAGGTGATACTCTTTCCTGTAGAAATCATTCAAGTGGCAATGCGGCCACCCAATTACTTCTACAGGCAGTAGAAGGGGTCAGCCCCCCCCAGCTTACACCTTTACTGTGCTCTCCTGTTTAATCTGGAAGCAACCGCTTTGCTCGTATTCCCTAGAAAAAGTGGATGGAACAGAAGTTCCCACCCCTCTTTGTGAAGTTAGAAATGGGATGCAACAAGGATTTCATCTCTTCCGTTTTCATTTTGTTTGTTGACAAGCCGTTACTGGCTTGTACAGCATCTGATCAAATTGATCTTGGTTTGTTCAGATGCTTTGGAGGCCAGAAGAGCGATCTGGGGTCTAAAAGATCCCTAATCTCTCCAAAAAGAGGACCTGTGTAACAGCCCATGCCATCACAAAGGATGTTGTTACCTTGGAATAGCAAAAAATGTGATAAAACAATTAAAGAACAGTGTAAAAAAATAAATTTATATACAATGAGTGATAAAATAAAAAAGTCAAAATAATTAAAGCGCCCCTGAACATCCACCCCCCCCCCGACATGCACATGGGCAAATGTGAACTTGGTTCCGCACGCATATGCAAACGGTGATTGCACCATAAATATGAGGAATGTCAGAGCAAGAGCGATCATTTTAGCACCAGACCTTCTGGGTAACTCTAAACTGGTAATCTGTAATGACTTTTAAAGTGTCAACTATGAACATTTTTAGGTACCATAGTATGGTGCCATACCGCGGGCATACACAATTTTAAGAAGTGGCATATTAGGCATCTGTTGACATAATCTTTTATCATTTACAAAAAAATTTGGTGTTCACTAAAATTCATGAAAGTGTATTTTTCCCCAAAAAATGGTGTTTTAAAAACTGCTGCACAAATACTGTGTGACATTAAATAATACCCATTTTTTTTCTCTTGGGCCTCTGCTTAAAAAATATGGAATGGTTTCTAAGTAATTTTCTAGTCTATTTTTACGTGTATATGATATTGTTTTTATAATTTACGTGCATATGCTAGTGCAACATATCTTTATTTCAATACTTTTCCTACCTCAGCTGTATTTAGCTGATTTTAACTAAAAAAATAATTTAATTAGGCATAAAGCAAATCACCAGCTTGTGCTGCCTAAATCTTTGTTTCTTCAGCAACATGAGCCAATTCAGCATCCTTACTGAGCTAACTGTTCCCCTTTCTTCATTTCAAGTGCTGATATAAATAACCCTGCTACTATATGCATGTCTATGTCTTTATTTAGCTGTCAATATCTGAATGAAGGAATACATTGGGGAGACAGGAGAGCTTGGAACAAGCTATAAATCTTCATTAGATAGAAAAAAAAGTTGGTTGTTGTGAAGAAAAAAAAAATGCGTCACCTGACAGGCTGGCCTGTGGTCTGACTGAGCTAATATGTACAGGGAGTTTTCCAGAGGCCTGTTAAACATGTCTGGAGAAGCCATATTGTATCATTCGACTGAACAGTGATGTGAGCTAGCTTCTAACCTCTCCAGTGATAATAAAGCTTTGTGACAGATAGGATCTCATTGGGAGACGAGGTGCTATTTTGCGGAAAGGCTGGCCCAGTCACCCCGTTACCTGAGGCCTACATCTGTAACGCTATTTAATGCTACGTTAATTCTGCAAATGTCCCTGTAATAGCAACATATTAATCGCCAAGGAAAATAATGTGATGTTTCCGGAGGCAAGGGCCGCGCTAAAAGCTTTAGAATTACAAGGGGATGATTAGCTGTACACGAGGCGCATTTTTTATTAGAGTCTGCTCAGATCAGGAGGTGATAAGCGCAAGGCCTCTGGGCCTGCTGAGAGGCGGCCATTTTGAGGTTTCTCTAATTAACATTGTGTAATTAAGCAATTAACTGCATCTTTCTGTGTCATTACGTTATTTCCTTCAGGTCTTCTTAAAGACCTGAGAAATCAGGATCTTTAGAAATGCCAGTAAGGCTTAAAGCTGAACTTCAGGGAGGCAGCTAAATATACAATTGAAATACATGTAAAGTACACTGCTCAAAATAATTTAAAGGAACACTTTTTAATCAGAGTATAGTATCAAGTCAATTAAAGTCCTGGGATATTGATCTAATCAGTTAAGTAGCAAAAGGGGTTGTTAATGAGATTCAGTTGCTTTGGTGTTAATGAAATTAACAACAGGTCGAAAAGATGGGCCTCCAAAACAGGAATGATTTTACAGGTGGGAGCCACTGACATTTTTTTACCCTACACTTCTTTTCTGACTGTTTTTCAATGGTTTTGCATTTAGCTAGGGTCAGTGTCACTACTGGTAGCATGAAGCAATACCTGGACCCTATAGAGGTTGCACAAGAAGTCCAACTCCTTCAGGATGGCACATCAATACGTGCCATTGCCAGAAGGTTTGCTGTGTCTCCCAGCACAGTCTGAAGAGCATGGAGGAGATTCCAGAAGACAGGCAGTTACTCTAGGAGAGCTGGACAGGGCTGTAGAAGGTCCTTAACCCATCAGCAGGACCGGTATTTGCTCCTTTGTGCAAGGAGGAACAGGATGAACACTGCCAGAGCCCTACAAAATGACCTAAAGCAAGCCACTAGTGTGAATGTCTCTGACCAACCAATCAGAAACAGACTTCATGAGGGTGGCCTGTGGGCCCCACATCCTCTAGTGGGCCCTGTGCTCACTGCTCGGCACCATGGAGCTCGATTGGCATTTGCCATTAAACACCAGAATTAGCAGGTCCGTCACTAGTGCCCTGTGCTTTTCACAGATGAGAACAGTTTCACCCTGAGCACATGTGAAAGAAATGAAAGGGTCTGGAGAAGCCATGGAGAACATTATGCTGCCTGTAACAATGTTCAGCATGACTGGTTTGGTGGTGGGTCAGTGATGGTCTGGGGAAGCATATCCATGGAGAGTCGCACAGACTCTACAGGCTAGACGATGGCACCCTGACTGCCATTAGGTATCAGGATGAAATTCTTGGACCCATTGCCAGACCCTACGCTGGTGCAGTGGTTCCTGGGTTCCTCCTGGTGCACGGCAATGCCCGGCCTCATGTGGCGAGAGTATGCAGCCAGTTCCAGGAGGATGAAGGAATTGATACCATTGAAAGGCCCCCATGCTTGCCTGACCTAAATCCAATAGAACACCTCTAGAACATTATGTTTTGGTACATCTATGAGGTCTATAGATGAAGTCTTAATATGTTCAGGGGCTCAGTGATGCCCTGGTCCAGACCTGGGAGGAAATACCCCAGGACACCATCCGACGTCTCATTAGGAGCATGCCCTGACGTTGTCAGGCATGCATACAAGCAGGCGAGGGCCATACAAATTACCATTTTGAATTGCTGCAATGAAATTTCAGCAAAATGGACCAGCCTGCTGCATCATTTTTTCACTTTGATTTTCGGGGTGTCTTTGAATTCAGCCCTCTGTAAGTTAATAATTTTTATTTCCATCAAACGATGTGGCATTCTTTTGTTCCAAACACATTACCTAGTCCTTATCAGCATAGATATCCAGCATGACATTTTTCCCCACTGAGATCTGATCTGTTTTCAAAGTGTTCCTTTAATTTTTTTTTGAGCAGTGTATGTGAACTGTTTTTTCTGCCAAGGGATTCAGTCCAGCCAAACAGCCGTTTGTTTATTTAGCAAAAAAAAACCCAGTAAAACCACCATAACAAAGCTCTATTATAAAAATTAAATATGGTTGCAGTGTTGCATGAGTGTGTAATTGTCATTCAAAGTGCAACAGCGCAGAAAGGTGAAAATTGGCCTGGGCAGGAAGGGGGTGAAAATGCCCGGTATTGAAGTAGTAGTCAAAACGTATCCTGAGCTATTAACAGTAAAATCAATGTTTTCCGGTCACCCTAATTCATTCTACTGCATTCAGGTCCGGTGCTCTCAAAAAAAAAAAATACAGCAGCATTGCATTTTTTTTGCACCAAAACTTGTGGAGACACCAGTATACAAATTAATGCTAGCAAACTCCTTTAAAAAGAAAGATTTTTCAAGTGAAAAAAGCACTGGAGCATATGACAAACGTGTGTAAGTGTGCATGTGAAAACACACATTAAAATTGTGATGTAAAGTAGTCCTAAAAGGAGAACTGCACTCCTGTGATCCATACTGTAGAAGAACATCAAAAATGCTTTGGCTATTCTTCTCCTTTAAGTGTGTTAGAATAATAGCTGAATGGTGTGGGGAGTTTTGTGTGATATGTTATATGTTTTGGCAGGAACCCCTATTGGAGGGAGCCTCCGCAGCATTTCCTACAGTATAAACCTCCCTACCTCCTGTTTACCTCTGTATTTGGAAAGTCATGTGCCCTGGTCTTGTAATCTGTTTGTGTGACATTGAAATATAAGATGCAACACTGGGTGTGTTGTCCTATTGTATAATGCACAACGGGTTAAATAAAAAATGTAAAAAAAAAATCCCCCCCCCTTTTTGGTTGGTTCTGCCTAGATCCCGCCTCTAAATATGCAAAGTGTGCCAACTTGGCAGGTTGGCCCTGCCTAGATCTTGCCCTATATATGCAGTTACTGCCCATTCATGGACAAAGAGCAAATGATTCCTGCGCTTAAGGGGTGGCCTTGCGGCTGGTATCCGGAAAATGCGATTCAGGTCAAATTGTAGTAAATTCAGGCTGTGCTGCCTCTCTCAACGGGCTGTGGTAACCCAAAGAAGATACTGGAAAAGAGAAATGGACAGAGGGCGCACTAGCCTAGCGCATTATCTTTAAAACAATTTATTGTAATAGACAGAGCTCTGATGAAGGGGGAACACCCCGAAACGCGTAAGTGTTTTTTTGGAGGTCTACATCCTTCCACGGCCTGCGGCAGCTGAGGATGCCCAGTGGAGACCCCTGGTGGTCCCTCATTGCTTATTGCCCATGTTTCATAATTGTTTTGTGAGTATAATGTGTATACATGTCTATTACAATAAATTGTTTTAAAGATAATGCGCTAGGCTGGTGCGCCCTCTGTCCATTTCTCTTTTCCACTGCCCATTCATGGCCCTGATCCCTGCAATTAATGCCTTTTAGAGTTATATCACATGTGCAGTAACTCAAAAAAGTTGCATGCTGTGATAGTGAGCCATGGCCCAGTAGACAACATCATAGGGACAGGGGTCAGTATAAGGGACTGTCCCGGATAATTGGAGACAGTTGCCATCTATGCTGTTTCTGTTGCCCATTTGTTCTTCTGCGTTGTCATCCTGTTAACCACTTCAGCCCTGGAAGGTTTTACCTCCTCCATGGCCAGACCATTTTTTTGCTGTTCAGCACTGTACTCTTTTAACTGGCGATTGCGTCATCATGCAACACTGTACGCAAATTAAATTTATATAATTTTTTTCACACAAATCAAGCTTTCTTTTGGTAGTATTTGATCACCACTGGGTTTTTTATTTTTTGCTATATGAATGAAAAAAGACCGACAATTTTGAAATATTTTCTACTTCTGTTATAAAACATATCCAATAAAATCAAATTTCTTCATAAATGTATGCTAAAATGTGTTCTGCTACATGTCTTTGGTAAATAAAAAATCCCAATAAGTGTACACTAATTGGTTTGCGTTAAAATTATAGCATCTACAAACTATGGTATATACAGTATATTTGAAAATTCATCTGTCCTGATGTACTGACCTCATTTCTTGAGGCTCTTAAAATACCAGGACAGTACAAATTCCCCCCAACTTACCTCTTTTTGGAAAGAAGACAGTCTAAGGCATTTAGTAAGAGGCATGGCAAGTTTTTTGAAGTCGCAATTTTTTGTCACAATTTTTTGGAAAATTAAGAAATCATTTTTTTCCCTTTTTTTTTTGCAGTACAGCGTCATCAAATGACTGGTGTGGTAGTGATCAGGGATACTGACTGGTGACAGTATGTTAACAAAAAAAAACATAAATTAATCAAATAAGTTTTTATTCAATTTTATAAACATTTTTGTTACATTTTATTTTAGTTTTGTAGCACTAGCTTGAAGCAGATTCCCCTGGGTTACCCATAGCAACAACTCATCAATTCTTAGCGCTTTAAGTGTTTGGCCCAGTCAGGAAACAGTCCAGGGGATTTGGTTTTAGTTGTTTTTATTGTAGAACTTGGGATGGGAGAAGGGATGAGTAGGATACTCCATCTGGATGAACTATGCACAACTTGAGGACTTCTAGCTATGTTGAGTGTGGCACTGTAGTGAAGTACTGGATAAGTAAACTGTATAGTCAATTACTCTTCAGGGCCCCGCTTGGTACCCCCTTTTTCCCTACTTTTCAGGGTTCTACATGGCACCCCCTTTACTCTTGCTTACTGTGTGAGCTGACCTTCTGTCCTCTGACCTACTGGAGTGGTCCCCCTTCCTGGGCAGACCCCTTGGCAAGCCCCCTGGTACTCACGGACACTGTTTTTCCCAGTTGACTTCTGCCTGCAGCTCCACTGTCAGCTTTCCAGGACTCTCAAGGTTCAGCTCCACACTTGGCTTACCAGGCCGACTGCCCGTGACCCCTTTCCTCAAGCTGCAGGAGGAGAGATAGCCGTCACCCTCCTCCTGGGACTCTGCTTCCCACCAAAGACCCCCTGCCACATGTGCCCTTGGCTTTTATGGTCAATCCCAGGATACACTGAAGTGGTGCCCGCCAACTGGGACTGCCACAAAAGCCGTTTGCCACTGGCCAGGTTTCCTCCACTGTCCAATAGGCTCCCCTATTTGATACAGTGGGGACACTTCCAAAGACCAAGTGACTTAAGTGACTCACACCTGAGCGGCACAGTGGTGAAGTGGTTAGCACTATTACCTAGCAGCAAGAGGGTCGCTGGTTCAAATCCCAACCATGACACTACCTGCCTGGAGTTTGCATTTTCTCCCTGTGCCTGCATGGGTTTCCTCCGGGCACTCCGGTTTCCTCCCACACTCCAAAGACATGCTGGTAGGTTAATTGGATCCTGTATAAAAAAAAATGGCCCTACTGTGTATGTATGTGAGGTAGGGACCTTAGATTGTAAGCTCTTTGAGGGCAGGGACTGATGTGAATGTGCAATGTATATGTAAAAGAGCTGCGTAAATTGACAGCGCTATATAAGTACCTGAAATAATAATAATGATAATAACTAACAGATCAGGCTCCCCTGATAAGCAAGCAGATGGAGCATAACAATGCATTTAACCTAGCACCTATCTAGGAGGGTGCTACAGTTTTTATAATTTTGTAATCTTTTTTTATTTACATACTCTCATTAGAGTAGTTCAGTGTCACCATAGTTAGTAACACTGTACTACTCTGACGGGGGGATCTTTTTTTTTACAGTTTAATTGCTGTTACTATGATGATCATTAAAGGAAGTGAAAAAAAAACAGATCCACTGACAAAGGTAATAAAAAATTATGTTACAAGGAAGTCTCAGAAAAACTGCTGTGTAAATGTAATTGACAAACTGCAGCAATTATGGAATTTTTTAAATTTGCCCTTATTTTACATTTTAGAGGCAGAACTGACCAAACAAAGTTGGCATGTTAAAGTTGTAGGTTTAGGGCTCTTTCACACGGGCGCTCCGTATGTCCGCAAATCATCCTATTTTTTTGCGGATGATTTGCGGACATAATGTAAGTCTATGGCATTGCGGATGTCAGCGGAATACCATCCGCTGACATCCGATTTTCCTCCTGTCAGTTCTGTTCCGTTTTTTGGAACAGAAAAAATCCTATTTTTGTTCCGTTCAAAAAACGGAAAGGAAGGAAAATCGGATGTCAGCGGTGTCATCCGCTGACATCCGCAATCCCCCATAGACTTACATTAGGTCCGCATATCATCCGCAAACGGATGGGATGATATGCGGACCTACGGAGCGGATGACAGAAATGTCATCCGCTCCGTGAAAAAAAAAAAAAAAAAAGTCCCGCAGCGGACCTTTCACACGGAAAGCCCGTGTGAAAGAGCCCATAGACAAGAAAATTAGCTGCAAAATATAAAGCTGACTTAAAATGAAGTTTGGGTGATTATCGATGTAATGTTTCCTACATAACTTTATGCTATCTGCAGACAGAGCTCAATTTTTAATAACCATGAATCCAGCAGTAGACATTGACTGTTACCAAGGCATAAAGTGTAAAGTAGGTCATGTATGTACAGTGCCTTGAAAAAGTATTCGTACTCCATGACATTTTCCACATTTTGTCATGTTACAACCAAAAACATAAATGTGTTTTATTGGGATTTTATGTGATAGACCAACACAAAGTGGCACATAATTGTGAAGTGGAAGGAAAATGATAAATGGTTTCAAATTTTTTTACAAATAAATGTGTGAAAGTGTAGTGTGCATTTGTATTCAGGCCCCCTGAGTAAATACTTTGTAGAACCACCTTTTGCTGCAATTACAGCTACAAGTCTTTTTGAATATGTCTCTTCTACCTTTCCACATCTAGAGAGTGACATTTTTTCCCATTTTACTTTTCAAAATAGCTCAAGCTCTGTCAGATTGGATGGAGAGCATCTGTGAACAGCAATTTTCAAGTCTTGCCACAGATTCTCAATTGGATTTAGATCTGTACTTTGACTGGGCCATTCTAACACATTAATATGCTTTGATCTAAACCATTCCATTGTAGCTCTGGCTGTATGTTTAGGGTCGTTGCCCTGCTGAAAGGGGAACCTCCACTCCATTCTTAAGTCTTTTGCAGGCTCTAACAAATTTTCTTCTAAGATTGCCCTGTATTTGGCTCTATCCATCTTCCCATCAACTCTGACCAGCTTCCCTGTCCCTGCTGACGAAAAGCATTCTCACATGATGCTGCCACCACCGTGTTTCACGGTGGGGATGGTATGTTCAGGTTGCTGTGCAGTTTTAGTTTTCTGCCACACATAGCGTTTTGTTTTTATGCCAAAAAGTTTAATTTTGGTCTCATCTGACCAGAGCACCTTCTTCCACATGTTTGCTGTGTCCCCCACATGGCTTCTCGCAAACTACAAATGGGACTATTTATGACTTTCTTTCAACAATGGCTTTCTTCTTGCCACTCGTCTGTAAAGGGCAGATTTGTGGAGTCCACGACTTATAGTTGTCCTGTGGACAGATTCTCCCACCTGAGCTGTGGATCTCTGCAGCTTCTCCAGAGTTACCATGGGCCTCTTGGCTGCTTCTCTGAATAATGCTCTTCTTGCCCGGCCTGTCAGTTTAGGTGGACGGCCATGTCTTAGGTAGGTTTGCAGTTGTGTCATACTCTTTCCATTTTGGAATGATGTATTGACCAGTGCTCCATGAGATGTTCAAAGCTTGGGATATTTCTTTATAAATAACCCTTCTTTAAACTTCTCCACAACATTATCCCTGACCTGTCTGGTGTGTTCCTTGGCCTTCACAATGCTGTATATTCAGGTTCTCTAACAAACCTCTGAACAGCTGTATTTATACTGAGATTAAATTACACACAGGTGGACTCTATTTATTAATTAAGTGACGTCTGAAGGCAATTGGTTCCACTAGATTTTAGTTAGGGGTATCAGAGTTAAGGGGGCTGAATACAAATGCACGCACACTTTTCAGATTATTATTTGTAAAAAAAATGGGAAAACCATTTATGATTTTCCTTCCACTTCACAATTATGTGCTACTTTGTGTTGGTCTATCACATAAAATCTCAATAAAATACATTTACTTTTTTGGTTGTAACTTGACAAAATGTGGAAAATACTTTTTTAAGGCACTGTACTACTGTTCCCTGCATAGAAGTTTAGAACTTCCAAAGCAGTCTGCTTTTCAGATGACACAGGCTACATGCCCAAACAGAATGCCAAATTGTAAGTAGTCCAGTAAAGGATAGGTAGTAGACTGATGTAGTGGAGAAGAAAGTTAGGACAGTTGGAATACAGCATACAAGCCAAGCTGCAACCAGGAGCTACTGAGCAGAGGTACTAGTAAGAGGGTCAGCTTAGTTGTAAAATGGGTCCAACAAAGAATACCTGAAGAGTGTACTACTGCACAGGGGCCCACTTGGATTTGGGGATCCATTTATACTATATGCAGGTTGGGCAACCGCTGGGAATTCTTTCTCCTGTCATGTAGGCCTGAACACCACTAACTTATAGGGCACATGAACAGTGCAAATTATTTTCATAATGTCCTAATCTGAGCATCTCCATCATTCTCTTCCAGACCATCAATGAAGCAGAATGTCTATTTATCGATCAATCAATTTTCAATACTTCCCGCCTTTCTGGTATTATAAGTGACAGCTTTTAGCACAAAGTCTCTAGGCATAAGACCCCTGCTTTCTGTGCGCATCAGAAGGTTTATTTCTAAATGCTGACAAGAGTGTTTCTTTCAATAAATACAAAAGGTGCCAGCTATTCAACTAATGGTTTAATGTAGGAGAAAAGAAATAATGGTTTCTCACTGCCTTCTGCTTTAACAGCAAAACTGCATACTTCGCTTTCACAAATGATAATGTAAATATTAAATAAACATATGTGTGCTTTGCAGAAGGAGATGCATTCTGCATATCAGTAGTATGAAATGTTGCAGCTACTGCCTGCCACTAAATATTTTAAGGAACTAAGGCTGATGTATAGGTATTGATTGTTCTGCAATGAGATATTGCTCTCTAGTGGATAAATCGAGAAGATCAGTCCTTGCTAGAAGTCTCGCTCTTTTTCTAGCATTTTACAGGTAACCATTTGGGGACAGCAGCAGGAGGACAAAAACTTTATGGTATAGACTGAGGGTGAGTGAAGCTGTTAATTTCAGGGGGACATTTTTGTTTCTAAAGTGCATTAGTAATATAAACAATAAGATGTCTGACTATCTAGATACAGCAGATAAAACATTCATCTAGGACTCTAGGCTTTGCTATCCAGTAGCCCCTCAGATGCCATTGCTGCCACCAATCATTCCACCCAGCGGCTCTGCTATTGTGTCACCTTCTCAGCAGCGTCAGTATGACAACCTACCGGTTTGGAAACATATTAATTTTAATCATTTATATGTTTTTTCAATAAAAAATAATGCTGGTTATACGGGCTGGTTTCCGAGTATCACCATTTATCCACCATGGCCAGCGCTACTTTCCCCTTCTCTTTGCATATAAATTAATGTTGGCCATAGTGCCCAATTACATTTGTGATCAGTGGGAAAAGAGTCCCTTTACATTGGTGGTCAGCGGAGAAGGGGCACCTTACATTGGTGGTCAGAGAAGAGCCCCCTTATACTGGGGCCAGTGGGAGAAGGGTATTCTTACTTTGGTGTGCTCCACCCCCTTAACCCTGGGTAGTTGAGTAGGACCCCAAAACAGCTCAGTGGACTAGTGTTTCATCCTTCAGGGTTGAATCCTTGGCATGTTGTGAGGCACAAAGGAAATTGGAAGCCAGTCACTATAGAAAGCTCAATAGGTTGATTTAGCTCATAAAACTCCAGAAGGTCATAGCACATGATTCCTAAAAAGGAAAATACAGCTCTAGAGTTCTCTTCTAGTACAGTAGGTAGTTGGCCCTTTAAAAGCAATGAAATAGTATCTTATTGGATGAGCAGTGAGAACCTCTTGCATTGTCGACAAGAAACAGCTTCTACCCAGCTCTCCAAAACATCCTGGAGGAATCCATTAGGAAGAAGCCTCTTCCTAAAATGTACCTCCCACTAGGAAAGCAAAGAACCCAGACACAGGTCAACTTCTGTTTTGTCAGGCCCCTTTTATCAGGAACACCTTCCCTAGGCAGTGGGACTTGAAGGCAGAAGACCTCTTCTCCTGGCAGGAGACCAGGAGGCAGAGATTAAAGCGGAGTTCCGGCCACAAAATCGACATAACCGATTTTGTGGCCATCCGCTTGCTTTTCCTCACCTGAAACAGAAATGGATAGTTAGGATTTTTTTTTTTTACTTACCTTGTAATTGTAGAAAGATATACTCACCTGTCTTCCACTTCCTCCCTCGGCGGCCGCGGCCCGCGCCGTCACTTCCGGTTTGCAATGATTCCTTGGAGCTGAACGTCATTGCTCCCAGGAATCAATGCAACCGGCCCCGCTCGTCACTTCCGGTGCGACGCCGCATTCCTTGCTAAACAGCTTCTGGGCATGCCCAGAAGCTGTGTAGGAATGCGGCGCCGCACCGGAAGTGATGAGAGGGGCCGGTGAAGGCGCATTCTGGGAGAAGAAGACACGGAAGAGGACACAGAAGAGGATCCCGCTGGCTTCAGCTGCCCACAACCGAGATGGCAACGCTGGAGAAGAAATTTTAAAAGTGAGTATTTCTTCTTGCAGGTAAGTGCGAACCGGGACAGATCAGAGGCTAGCCTTTGTGGAATGCACTAGCCCTGACTGTCCCGGGGGTATGTTTATTGAAATTTTTTTTTGTGGCCGGAACTCCGCTTTAACTCACACAGACCTTCTCTTCAGGCAATAACCTAGGAGGGAGGATCCTTACAGAAGGATGCCCCAAATATTTATCTCCTTCCTTAACATGCATCACTGGCAGTACATCTCATAGCGTTTGACCAAAGTGAAAATTAAAATTTAGAAATCATGACATCTGTTTCTGTTTGCTGTCTCTGCTGAAGAACACTCCCCAGCATCAGGCAGAAGTAAGTAATAGTCTGAACTTAAAGAAAACCAATGAATACAGAAACCATTATAATATTCGCAGCTCTGGCTGACTACATACAGCCTAGCTCTGTAGGCAAGACCCCCTGGTGTGGGTTTTTTTAAGACAAAAATATCACCAAAGCGATTAAAAATGTATACATTTTAATTTACATATATGTATAAAAAGATAATACAAAGCATGAGTTCAATAAAATGACATAACAAAGCGGTTGACATTGAAAATACTGTTGAGTGAGCATAACCTCAGATCAACTGTGATGACAGAGATATGAACCCAACGCGTTTCGAAAGATCATATATTTTTCTTCTTCAGGGGTATATGGTTACACAGTGCATTTTTTTTTGTTATATAGAAAAGAGAATATAATACAGTTAAATGTACATACAAATTACATCTAATACACTCTCCATGTCTGTTTGCACTGACCTGCTAGAATTTCACAACAATTTAGTTAAAAACAGAAAAGTATGGTTTCTTGCTATTGCCTGTCACTTCAAAGGCTACACCAAAATTGAGACCACCACCTCTGACTCCATGGAACTACAAGGGGTACATGTTATGAGGACTCAGATAGTTCTGCCAAAATAAGAAATAGTATATGTGCAAAATATATATGTTTGGCCATATAGGTTAATGTATATCTAAATAGCTTACGTGTGATTTGATATGCCTACCTTCAACCACCCTGCAAGAATCCGGGGAGGGCAAGGAAAGAGGGGGAGAGAAAGCTGCAACACTAAATTTGTACATAGGTCACTTCAGCTTAAGACTTGCTCCCTACAGTTGGTTGTATATTCATGTGCTTTATTTCATTGCCAGCACTCTTGGCACCTCCCCCTTGACCACTGCCCTCAATAGTGAGCCGCTTGCTATGGAGGCACTGAAGCATGTTCACTCCCGAGCCCCACTCTATGCATCCATAAGACACCACAGATTACCCCGCCCCCACTCTCTCCTTTTTGGCTCACTGGCTGTGATTTAAAGCAGTGGAAGCCAATGGCTCCAGCTGCTGTGTCTCAGCCAATGAAGAGAGCGAGACCCGGGACAGCCGAGGCTCCCATGCACATCGCTGGATCGAGAAGGGGCTCAGGTGAGCATAAAATACATGAAAAAATAATTTGCCTTTACAACCACTTTAGAGATGTACATCTAAATTGAGCTGTCTCTGTGGAATACAGAACATCTCACTCCTTATGGAGAAGAGGAGGGAATGTTCTCTAGGTCCTCTCCTAGGATGACAATGTTGCTTCTCCATAGATACAGTACAATGAGTTACCATTGTCTTGGGTTTAGATATGCTTTAAATTCCTTCTTCATAAAAATCCAATAGAATGGAATGTTATGTAAATGCTTCTGTCATACTTTTGAAACCTTATACAATATCATATGCACTTGGTAATTACCACCTTGACTGTGACCTAAAAATAATTGTTGATAATTTTCCATTTATTGTATATATTAAATAATAAAGAATGTATAAAAGAAATGAATATCTTTGAAATTATATTGAATTATTTTTAAAATATACATCAAAATGTTACAAATACATCATGTCCCTGTCCATTAAATTCAGCATGCTTACCTATATAAATTACAAGGATCGCAAAACATCAAAGCTTGCATTGGCTCTGTTATTAAACAAAAAGCACGTTAGTTCATTATTATGCATAAAGAAGCCTTTGAAATAAGTTGAATTTTGATTATATTCAATCATCTCAAGATGCCTATTATCTCCACTTCATAAGAAATGGGTGTAAGTCCCTTATTTACTTGCAGGATTTTATGTCCAAACAAAACAAAAAAAATAGTTGTGCCAAAATATCTCATATTGGTAAAGTAAACCATGAAGTGTTTTTCTATCACTCCCTCTGCTTGATGTGGCAACTAACTTCCAATGCAGATTTGAGTCCAGCTGGTGGCTGTTACAGACTTAGTTCATAAACTTTGATACAGAAGCAAGGGACCTGTATTTGGTAGTTCCTGTCCTGTTTTACATAGACTGTAAAAGCAAATGGTGTTCCCAGGTGGCCAAATAGGTGATAAAGGGGTGTAGGTTGGAACACAGTAATACCTAGATGGAAAAGTGAGCAGGTAAGTTGAGCTGCCTGAATGCATGCTGAAGCTACATTTTCAATTTTGACTAAAGTATACCAATAATGCCTTTAAAAATGTACAGTATGTGCAGCTTTGAACCCTCCACTCTGCCTTTTGTCTTCCTTGAGGTCTCCCTGTACTTTTTGGAAAAGTTCAGTGATGGTGACATCACAGGTCCATTCTCCTCTCCCTCTGCAGCAGTGGTCTTCACTACTGCACTAAACTTATGTAGCACCCTCCTAGGTAGGTGCTAGGAAAACACATTTGGTGGCTCTGTTCTGCTTATCGGGAAAGTCAGATCTGTTAGTTTAGCCTGTCACATGTTTCCAGGTGTGATTTATTGGGTCTAAGGGAGTCTCCCCACTGTATCCAATAAGGGAGCTTGTTGGACAGCGGAGGAAACCTAACCAATAGTGCACCAGGGTTTATGGCTGTCCCAGTGGGTGGGCATTGCTGCAATGCATCCTGTGATTGGTTATAAATCTGGAGGGAGAATGTGACAGGGTGTCTTTTGGCGGGAGCAAAGTTCCAGGAGGAGGTGGATGGCTTTCACTCCTCCTGTTGATGTGAGGAAGGTGGTTCAGGCAGTCAGCCTATTAAACCAGGTGTGGAGCTGGGCTGCAGAGGATCCAGTGTCCTGACCAGTGGAGCTGTTGGGCAGAAGACTTTGGGAAAAAGAGTATCGTGAGTACTAAGGGATCTGCTCAAGGGTCTGCCTAGGAAAAGAGACCACTCCAGAGAAGTCAGGGGATCAAGGAGCTAGCTCACGCAGATTGTTACAGGAAAGGGGGTGCCAAGTAGTTAACCCTGAAGATTAGGGACAAAGGGGGTGCCAGGAAGGGCCCTGAAGTTGTTCAGCAGTACAGTCTACCTCAGAGTACAGCTTACATCAGGATACAGTTTACCACCTCAGGATGCTCTATTACTTCATTCACAGCCAAGGGCAAAGTGAAGCAGCGACCTAGCCGTGACTAGCTCTATTCAGCATTAGGGTCCATGTACACGGGACGCTGGAAATGGTCGTTTAGGAGCAGTTGGGCGTTTTTTTCAGAAGCCCCTGAACCCATCTACATTTTATCTTATCTGTCCATGTACACCAGGTCATTTACAGTCATTTGCAGGCAATTGCGTTCAGGGACTTTTTTTAGAACGCAATTATTTGCGTTCGAACGTGTGTTTCCCGGCGTTTCAAACGCACAAACGCGTCTGAACGCGTCCGAACGCGTCTGAACGCAATGGCCCGCGTTTAGTGTTCGCGTTTTTCCATTTGAAAGAGGAATATTTTTTTTGACCTCTAGGAACGCTTCTAAACGCAAACGCCCGCAAACGCTGCTAAATGCCCGCTAAACGCGGGTACAAACGCGACTGAACGGACGTTTCAAACGTCCTAAAAATTCCAGCATTCAAAGGGACTTTTAACAACGTCCCGTGTACATGGAGCCTAACTGTCATGCCTCCAGCTTAGAAATAATTAATGTTAGTGGAAGTTGTAATACCAACATTGTCCACAAGATGCCACTGTGACATAGACTGTTATATAGCACTTTATGGTACTTCCTGTTATCTATTTCTGGATTAGTTCCACCCTCTCTGAGAGAATCTCCATTTTAGATCACCTTGTGACACAGCCAGACAGCATCTGAGGTTCCTGTGGGAAGATTCCTGAACCCCCCTTTGAAGCATCAATGGTATGCCTAAGAACTGTTGGTTATATACTCAATGCATATACTGTTTATGTTTGTATACTGATTATATGTCTTTATATGTTTATTTACAGTTTCACCTCTCTATTCACAATCCTATTCGCATATCCATTCTGACTTGTAACCTGTTCATGTGACCACTATTCTTTCACTGGAATAAAGCCTTAAGTTACAAAAGGACTGGTTATTGCAGGATTAAAGGTTTAGCTGTATGTTGAGCTGCACACGCCTGGGGCATACGTGTAGTGAGAACAGAACAGTGAAACAGCGGCTATCCAGCAAGTGGGATTTAGGACAGCGACTATACAGAGGCCTGCTACTCTGCCAGCGCAGTCATCTGCATATGCAATACAGCAGTCTCTACACAGTCAAGCATTCCTGCAAGCATCATGTCACATAGCCAAACATCCTCACTCAAGACAAGGTCCCGAGTTTCAGGCTCCTCTAGATCTTCCTCCGCAAGCAATGCACTCGCCATAGCATGTGCAAAAGCTGAAGCCGCCAAGGCGCGAGCAGCCTTTGCCGAGCAAGAAATGCAGATTAAAAAGGAGAAGGTGAGGCTAAAGGAAGAGGCCGAAGAAGCCCTCCTGGAAGTGAGGTTAAAGAAAGAGACAGAGAGACAGAGGAAGCTCTCCTAAAAGCAAAGGCAGAGGAAGCCCGCCTAAAAACGCAGAAAGAGGCAGAAGAGGCCCTCCTAGAAGTAGCCCTAGAGAAACTCACTGTAGAGAAGGAAGTAGCAGCAGCCATAGCTGAAGCAGAGGCCTTAGAATTAGCTGTATACCCAAGAAGTGAATGCAGCAGACGCAGTAATGTTCTCGACCCAGCAGCTAAAACTCCAAATTCTCTACAACAAACTTCAGATTACATCAATCAATACTTTAAAACAAGCAGTGTCAAAGATGACGTCAAAGAGACAAGCCAAAGACACTCCACGGTACCGCCGCAAGTCAGTGACAAGCCTCAAGCCTGCAAACGGGAGAAATCCTTGCAAAGCGACGTCTCCTACGACAGACTCCCCATAAGTGAGATAATAGAATCGCCTTCTAATCGCCCTCCAGAACCAACGTCCAAGCCAGAACGGTACATCAGAGGCCAACTCGGTGCCAGCAAAAGGAATGACTACACACAGCCATCTTACCATGACAACACACAACAGGCTAACCAAGCCACAATAGACTTTGCAAGGTTCTTTGCACGACGCGAGTTAGTCACCAAAGGACTTGAAAAGTTTAATGACCGCCCTGAAAACTACAGAGCCTGGCGGTCATCCTTTCAAAACACTATCAGAGACTTAGGGCTATCTTGCAGCGAAGAGATAGACCTCCTGGTTAGGGTTGAGCGGACACCTAGATGTCCGTGTTCGACGGGTTCGGCCGAACTTTAAAAAAAAGTCCGGGTCCGTGTCCCGGACTTTTACCGAACTTTTCCCGGACACCGAACCCCATTGAAGTCAATGGGGACCCGAACTTTAAGGCACTAAAATGGCTCTAAAACACCAAAGGAAAGGGCTAGAGTGCTGCAAATGGCAGCAAAACGTAATTAAGAGCATGGCAAGTGCTCTGCAAACAAATGTGGATAGGGAAATAACTTAAAACAACAAAAAAAACAGAAAAATAAAACAATGTTCTTCTTCATCTCTGAAGGACGAGGCCCATATGGAGTAGGAGGGAGGTTGAGGTGGTGGTGGATGTGGCGGTGGCATAGGCATGCGCACAGGGTGTGCCGGGTGTGCCTGGGCACACCCTAATCACCTAGGGCACATAGCATTGCCAGTGAGGAGATGGGAAAGATCTCCCTCGGACCTGCTCTGCTCTATTTCTCTTTGCCTACAGGTACATGGCCCCGATACATTACTCTCCCTGCTGGCAAACACATGCATGTGTATTTCAACTTTGGGGTGCACACCTTAATGCAATAGGCTGCGCACACCTATGGGCGGTGTAGGTGGAAGCGGCGGTGGAGGAGGACCAGGGCCGGATTAAGAGCATCATGGGCTTGGTGCTGAGGATTTTGAAGGGCCTTAAGGGCCGTGCCTTGCCATGCACCCAGAGGAGGAAGGGTGCAGCCATGCATGCCTAATTCAACATGGGATGCTGTCTCTGAAGCCCATAAACACATCCATGCATCGGCAACTGTCCCTCCTTGTCCGGCCTTCGCGCTGTGTGGGGAGGTTCTGAGGGTGCTGCCTGGGGAAGCGAGCATAGAAGCCAGACTTCTGTGTTTACAAGTGACAGAAGAGCGGTAACAGTGAATATGGCCAACCCGGGGCCTATATAAAAGGTAGGGGCCTGGAGCTGCAGCTCCAATAGCCCCTACGTTAATCTGGCCCTGAGGAGGAGGACGAGGTAGCCAACACTGCTTCTTTTCACAAATTTTAAATGAGGGTACACCCCAAAAGAGTGAGAAAGAGCAAAAATGGAACAATGGGTGGGTAAGGTCGGTATCCATTGCTATTCTGCACAAGGTACGGAAAAGTCCCGTGGGATCCATGCCTGGTTCATTTTAATGAACGTGAGCTTGTCCACATTGTCTCTGGACAGGCGGCTGCGCTTGTCTGTTATAACGCCCCCAGCCGTGCTAAATACCCGTTCAGATAATACACTGGCTGCAGGGCATGCCAGCACCTCCAAGGCGTAAAGGGCAAGCTCAGGCCATGTGCCCAATTTGGAGACCCAGAAGTTGAAGGGGGCAGACCCCTCATTCACTACATGTAGGCGTGTGCACACATACTGCTCCACCATGTTGGTAAAATGCTGCCTCCTGCTAAGACGTTCCATCTGAGCTGCTGGTGCTGCTGTTTGTTGTGGCGTGCTGACAAAGCTTTTCCACATTTCGGCCATGCTAACCCTGCCTTCTGAGGTGCTGGCGGTGCCCTGGTTGCGTTGGCGACCTCCTCCTCCTCCTCCTCCTCCTCTGCCTTGTGCTTCCACTGCGGCCCCGCTGTCAGATGGGAATGCCAGCAGCATGGCGTCTACCAGCGTGCGCTTGTACTCGCGCATCTTGCGATCGCGCTCCAGTGAGTGAATTAAGGACGGTACGTTGTCCTTGTAACGGGGATCCAGCAGCGTGGCCACCCAGTAATCAGCACAAGTTAGAATGTGGGCAACTCGGCGGTCGTTGTGGAGACACTGCAGCATGTAATCGCTCATGTGTGCCAGGCTGCCCAGAGGCAACGAAAGGCTGTCCTCTGTGGGAGGTGTATCGTCCGTGTCCTCTGTATCCCCCCAGCCACGCACCAGTGATGGCCATGAGCTGGCCTGGGTGCCACCCTGCTGTGAACATGGTTCCATCTCCTCCTCCAGCTCCTCCTCATCCTCCTCATCCTCCAGAACTGTGCCCCTGCTGGACAATTGTGTCCCTGGCGTTTGTGTGTGCAGGAACCCACCCTCGGAGCCCCTTGCGAATGACTGCCCTGAAAGCCTTGGAAATGTTACCTCTTCATCCTCCTCCTCCTCCTCATCCTGTGCCACATCCTCTTCCATCATCGCCCGAATTGTTTTTTCAAGGAGGCATAGAAGTGGGATAGTTAAGCTGAGAACGGCGTCATTGCCACTGGCCATGTTGGTGGAGTACTCAAAACAGCGCAACAAGGCACACAGGTCTCGCATGGAGGCCCAGTTATTGGTGGTGAAGTGGTGCTGTTCCGCAGAGCGACTCACGCGTGCGTGCTGCAGCTGAAACTCCACTATGGCCTGCTGCTGCTCGCACAGTCTTTGCAGCATGTGCAAGGTGGAGTTCCACCTTGTGGGCACGTCACATATGAGGCCGTGAGCGGGAAGGCCGAAGTTACGCTGCAGCGCTGCCAGGCGAGCAGCAGCAGGGTGAGAACGCCGAAAGTGCGCACAAACGGCCCGCACTTTCTGCAGCAGCTCTGACATATCGGGGTAGTTTTTAAGGAACCTCTGCACCACCAAATTCAGCACATGCGCCAGGCAAGGGATGTGCGTCAAACCGGCTAGGCCCAGAGCTGCTATGAGATTTCGCCCGTTATCGCACACCACCAGGCCGGGCTTGAGGCTCGCTGGCAGCAACCACTCATTTGTCTGCTGTTCCATGCTCCTCCACAACTCCTGCGCGGTGTGTGGTTTGTCCCCCAAACAGGCAAGTTGTAAAACTGCCTGCTGTCGTTTACCCCTGGCCGTGCTGAAGTTGGTGGTGAAGGTGTTACGCTGTCCGGATGAGGAGGCGGTAGAGGATGAGGAAGCGGAGTAGGAGGAGTTAGGAACAGGAGGCAAACTGAAGCGCCCTGCAATCCTCAGTGGTGGAAGGACATGCGCCAAATTGCTATCCGCCTCAGGCCCATCCGCCACTGCATTTACCCAGTGTGCCGTTAGGGAGATATAACGCCCCTGACCGTGCTTACTGGTCCACGTATCGGTAGTTAGGTGGACCTTGGCACAGATGTCGTTGAGCAGAGCACACCTGATTTTTTCCCCCACTTGGTTGTGCAGGGAAGGGATGGCTTGCCTGGAAAAGTAGTGGCGGCTGGGCACGACGTACTGTGGGACAGCCACCGACATAAGGTTTTTAAAACTGTGCGTCTCCACCAGACGGAATGACAGCATTTCAAAGGCCAATAATTTTGAAATGCTGGCATTCAGGGCCAGGGATCGCGGGTGGGTAGGGGGGTACTTCCTCTTCCTCTCAAGTGTTTGGGAGATGGAAAGCTGAACGCTTCCACGGGAAATTGTGGAGATGGTTGTTGGTGACCCAGGTGGTGGTGTTGCTGACAGATCGCCTGTTTGCGGGGTGGCAGGTGCCGGTATCACTACAGATGTGGCTGGAGCGGCCGAGACTGCAGCAGAAGAGGAAGCAGGATGAGCCAGAGACGTTTCTTGGTTTTGAAGGTGTGTACTCCACTGCAGCTCGTGCTTTGCACTTAGATGCCTGATCATGCAGGTTGTGCTCAGGTTGAGAAGGTTTATGCCTCGCTTCAAGCTCTGATTGCACAGGGTGCAAACCACTCGTGTCCTGTCATCAGCACATTTTCTAAAGAACTTCCACGCTAGAGAACTCCTTTGAGCTGACTTTGGTGCGCTCGTTCCCTTGCTGCGTTGGGCAGTAGCAGGCGTAGTGTCTAGGGCACGGCCGCTCCGCTTCTGCACCCTGCTCCCTCTTCTGCTGTGCTGGTGGCTCTGTGCGACCACCGCCTCTTCCTCCAAACTACTCAGGTCACCTGCATGACGTTCATTCCATGTGGGGTCGAGGACCTCATCGTCCTCCACATCATCTTCCACCCAGTCTTCACCCCTGCCCTCCTTGTCGGTCTCCACAATGCTGAACGCCGCAGCAGTTGGCACCTGCGTTTCGTCATCATCGGAGACGTGCTGCGATGATCCTTGCATGTACTCATCTTGAGAAATAAGTGGTTGGGTATCGCTGCACTCAATCTCTTCCACTTCTGGGGCAGGGCTAGGTGGATGGCCCTGGGAAACCCTGCTGACAGAGTCATCAAAAAGAAGAAGAGACTGCTGTATGGCTTGGGGCTCAGACTGCTTGCCTGATTTGCAAGGGGGTGAGGTGAAAGACGGTTGGACATCGGCTGCAGGTGCCAACTGTGACCTTTCTGCAGTAGACTGGGTGGGAGACAATGTGAAGGAACTGGAGGCACTGTCAGCAGCAAACCAATCTACTATCGCCTCCACTTGTTCTGGCCTCATCACTTCTAGGGGCGTATGATGCCCTACCAAATACTGATGCAGGTTCTGTCGCCTACTCACACTTGAGGAAGGTGTTTCACTTGTGCGTGTAGCTGGCACAGATCGACCACGTCCTCTCCTTGCAACAGGAGCTCTACCAGCAGCACCACGACCCAGGCCATGGCCCTTATTTGACGGTCTCCTCATATTTCTGTAATTTAAGATCTTGCCCTTGAAAGGTTTTTATTGAATAGCGGAATAGGAAATATGATCCAAAAAAGTGTATGTATCTCGCACGTACAAAACCACACTAGGCCCCAATTACTATTGTTTCTACCCCTAAAAGGATGGATGAGGAGTAGGAGGAGTATGGAACAGACAGCACCCTCAAATCTTCAGAAGTATGAGATGAACCTCAAAAACTTGGAAAGGTGGATCTCACACGTACCGACACAGACTATCCCGCAATTCAATTGATCCTCAAAGGTTTTTATTGAATAGCGGAATAGGAAATATGATCAAAAAAAGTGTATGTATCTCGCACGTACACCACCACACTAGGCCCCAATTACTATTGTTTGTACCCCTAAAAGGATGGTTGAGCAGTAGGAGGAGGAGTATGGAACAGGCAGCACCCTCAAATCTTCAGAAGTATGAGATGAACCCCAAAAACTTGGAAAGGTGGATCTCACACGTACCGACACAGACTATCACGCAATTTAATTGATCCCCAAAGGTTTTAATTGAATAGCGGAATAGAAAATATGATCAAAAAGAAAGTGTATGTATCTCACACGTACACCACCACACTAGGCCCCAATTACTATTGTTTGTACCCCTAAAAGGATGGTTGAGCAGTAGGAGGAGGAGTATGGAACAGGCAGCACCCTCAAATCTTCAGAAGTATGAGATGAACCCCAAAAACTTGGAAAGGTGGATCTCACACGTACCGACACAGACTATCACGCAATTTAATTGATCCCCAAAGGTTTTAATTGAATAGCGGAATAGAAAATATGATCAAAAAGAAAGTGTATGTATCTCACACGTACACCACCACACTAGGCCCCAATTACTATTGTTTGTACCCCTAAAAGGATGGTTGAGGAGTAGGAGGAGGAGTATGGAACAGGCAGCACCCTCAAATCTTCAGAAGTATGAGATGAACCCCAAAAACTTGGAAAGGTGGATCTCACACATACCGACACAGACTATCACGCAATTTAATTGATCCCCAAAGGTTTTAATTGAATAGCGGAATAGAAAATATGATCAAAAAGAAAGTGTATGTATCTCACACGTACACCACCACACTAGGCCCCAATTACTATTGTTTGTACCCCTAAAAGGATGGTTGAGCAGTAGGAGGAGGAGTATGGAACAGGCAGCACCCTCAAATCTTCAGAAGTATGAGATGAACCCCAAAAACTTGGAAAGGTGGATCTCACACGTACAGACACAGACTATCACGCAATTTAATTGATCCCCAAAGGTTTTAATTGAATAGCGGAATAGAAAATATGATCAAAAAGAAAGTGTATGTATCTCACACGTACACCACCACACTAGGCCCCAATTACTATTGTTTGTACCCCTAAAAGGATGGTTGAGGAGTAGGAGGAGGAGTATGGAACAGGCAGCACCCTCAAATCTTCAGAAGTATGAGATGAACCCCAAAAACTTGGAAAGGTGGATCTCACACGTACCGACACAGACTATCACGCAATTTAATTGATCCCCAAAGGTTTTAATTGAATAGCGGAATAGAAAATATGATCAAAAAGAAAGTGTATGTATCTCACACGTACACCACCACACTAGGCCCCAATTACTATTGTTTGTACCCCTAAAAGGATGGTTGAGCAGTAGGAGGAGGAGTATGGAACAGGCAGCACCCTCAAATCTTCAGAAGTATGAGATGAACCCCAAAAACTTGGAAAGGTGGATCTCACACGTACCGACACAGACTATCACGCAATTTAATTGATCCCCAAAGGTTTTAATTGAATAGCGGAATAGAAAATATGATCAAAAAGAAAGTGTATGTATCTCACACGTACACCACCACACTAGGCCCCAATTACTATTGTTTGTACCCCTAAAAGGATGGTTGAGCAGTAGGAGGAGGAGTATGGAACAGGCAGCACCCTCAAATCTTCAGAAGTATGAGATGAACCCCAAAAACTTGGAAAGGTGGATCTCACACGTACCGACACAGACTATCACGCAATTTAATTGATCCCCAAAGGTTTTAATTGAATAGCGGAATAGAAAATATGATCAAAAAGAAAGTGTATGTATCTCACACGTACACCACCACACTAGGCCCCAATTACTATTGTTTGTACCCCTAAAAGGATGGTTGAGCAGTAGGAGGAGGAGTATGGAACAGGCAGCACCCTCAAATCTTCAGAAGTATGAGATGAACCCCAAAAACTTGGAAAGGTGGATCTCACACGTACCGACACAGACTATCACGCAATTTAATTGATCCCCAAAGGTTTTAATTGAATAGCGGAATAGAAAATATGATCAAAAAGAAAGTGTATGTATCTCACACGTACACCACCACACTAGGCCCCAATTACTATTGTTTGTACCCCTAAAAGGATGGTTGAGGAGTAGGAGGAGGAGTATGGAACAGGCAGCACCCTCAAATCTTCAGAAGTATGAGATGAACCCCAAAAACTTGGAAAGGTGGATCTCACACATACCGACACAGACTATCACGCAATTTAATTGATCCCCAAAGGTTTTAATTGAATAGCGGAATAGAAAATATGATCAAAAAGAAAGTGTATGTATCTCACACGTACACCACCACACTAGGCCCCAATTACTATTGTTTGTACCCCTAAAAGGATGGTTGAGCAGTAGGAGGAGGAGTATGGAACAGGCAGCACCCTCAAATCTTCAGAAGTATGAGATGAACCCCAAAAACTTGGAAAGGTGGATCTCACACGTACCGACACAGACTATCACGCAATTTAATTGATCCCCAAAGGTTTTAATTGAATAGCGGAATAGAAAATATAAGCAAAAAGAAAGTGTATGTATCTCACACGTACACCACCACACTAGGCCCCAATTACTATTGTTTGTACCCCTAAAAGGATGGTTGAGGAGTAGGAGGAGGAGTATGGAACAGGCAGCACCCTCAAATCTTCAGAAGTATGAGATGAACCCCAAAAACTTGGAAAGGTGGATCTCACACGTACCGACACAGACTATCACGCAATTTAATTGATCCCCAAAGGTTTTAATTGAATAGCGGAATAGAAAATATGATCAAAAAGAAAGTGTATGTATCTCACACGTACACCACCACACTAGGCCCCAATTACTATTGTTTGTACCCCTAAAAGGGTGGTTGAGCAGTAGGAGGAGGAGTATGGAACAGGCAGCACCCTCAAATCTTCAGAAGTATGAGATGAACCCCAAAAACTTGGAAAGGTGGATCTCACACGTACCGACACAGACTATCACGCAATTTAATTGATCCCCAAAGGTTTTAATTGAATAGCGGAATAGAAAATATGATCAAAAAGAAAGTGTATGTATCTCACACGTACACCACCACACTAGGCCCCAATTACTATTGTTTGTACCCCTAAAAGGATGGTTGAGCAGTAGGAGGAGGAGTATGGAACAGGCAGCACCCTCAAATCTTCAGAAGTATGAGATGAACCCCAAAAACTTGGAAAGGTGGATCTCACACGTACCGACACAGACTATCACGCAATTTAATTGATCCCCAAAGGATTTAATTGAATAGCGGAATAGAAAATATGATCAAAAAGAAAGTGTATGTATCTCACACGTACACCACCACACTAGGCCCCAATTACTATTGTTTGTACCCCTAAAAGGATGGTTGAGCAGTAGGAGGAGGAGTATGGAACAGGCAGCACCCTCAAATCTTCAGAAGTATGAGATGAACCCCAAAAACTTGGAAAGGTGGATCTCACACGTACCGACACAGACTATCACGCAATTTAATTGATCCCCAAAGGTTTTAATTGAATAGCGGAATAGAAAATATGATCAAAAAGAAAGTGTATGTATCTCACACGTACACCACCACACTAGGCCCCAATTACTATTGTTTGTACCCCTAAAAGGATGGTTGAGGAGTAGGAGGAGGAGTATGGAACAGGCAGCACCCTCAAATCTTCAGAAGTATGAGATGAACCCCAAAAACTTGGAATGGTGGATCTCACACGTACCGACACAGACTATCACGCAATTTAATTGATCCCCAAAGGTTTTAATTGAATAGCGGAATAGAAAATATGATCAAAAAGAAAGTGTATGTATCTCACACGTACACCACCACACTAGGCCCCAATTTCTATTGTTTGTACCCCTAAAAGGATGGTTGAGCAGTAGGAGGAGGAGTATGGAACAGGCAGCACCCTCAAATCTTCAGAAGTATGAGATGAACCCCAAAAACTTGGAAAGGTGGATCTCACACGTACCGACACAGACTATCACGCAATTTAATTGATCCCCAAAGGTTTTAATTGAATAGCGGAATAGAAAATATGATCAAAAAGAAAGTGTATGTATCTCACACGTACACCACCACACTAGGCCCCAATTACTATTGTTTGTACCCCTAAAAGGATGGTTGAGGAGTAGGAGGAGGAGTATGGAACAGGCAGCACCCTCAAATCTTCAGAAGTATGAGATGAACCCCAAAAACTTGGAAAGGTGGATCTCACACGTACCGACACAGACTATCACGCAATTTAATTGATCCCCAAAGGTTTTAATTGAATAGCGGAATAGAAAATATGATCAAAAAGAAAGTGTATGTATCTCACACGTACACCACCACACTAGGCCCCAATTACTATTGTTTGTACCCCTAAAAGGATGGTTGAGCAGTAGGAGGAGGAGTATGGAACAGGCAGCACCCTCAAATCTTCAGAAGTATGAGATTGTGTTCACTGTACCCCACAAAGATTGTGTTCACTGCACCCCACAAAGATTGTGTTCACTGCACCTCAAAAAGAATTTTGTTCACTGCACCCCACAAAGATTGTGTTCACTGCACCCTAAAAGGATTTTGTTCACTGCACCCCAAAAAGATTGTGTTCACTGTACCCCCCAAAGATTGTGTTCACTGCACCCCACAAAGATTCTGTTCCCTGTACCCCACAAAGATTGTGTTCACTGCACCCCACAAAGGATTTTGTTCACTGCACCCCAAAAAGATTGTGTTCACTGCACCCCAAAAAGGATGTTGTTCACTGCACCCCAAAAAGGATTTTGTTCACTGCACTCCAAAAAGATTGTGTTCACTGCACCCCACAAAGATTGTGTTCACTGCACCCCACAAAGGATTTTGTTCACTGCACCCCAAAAAGATTGTGTTCACTGTACCCCCCAAAGATTGTGTTCACTGCACCCCACAAAGGATTTTTTTCACTGCACCCCAAAAAGATTGTGTTCACTGTACCCCCCAAAGATTGTGTTCACTGCACCCACAAAGATTCTGTTCACTGTACCCCACAAAGATTGTGTTCACTGCACCCCACAAAGGATTTTGTTCACTGCACCCCAAAAAGATTGTGTTCACTGCACCCCAAAAAGGATGTTCACTGCACCCCAAAAAGGATTTTGTTCACTGCACCCCAAAATTATTGTGTTCACTGCACCCCACAAAGGATTTTGTTCACTGCACCCCAAAAAGATTGTGTTCACTGTACCCCCCAAAGATTGTGTTCACTGCACCACACAAAGGATTTTCTTCACTGCACCCCAAAAAGATTGTGTTCACTGTACCCCCCAAAGATTGTGTTCACTGCACCCCACAAAGATTCTGTTCACTGTACCCCACAAAGATTGTGTTCACTGCACCCCACAAAGGATTTTGTTCACTGCACCCCAAAAAGATTGTGTTCACTGCACCCCAAAAAGGATTTTGTTCACTGCACCCCAAAAAGGATGTTGTTCACTGCACCCCAAAAAGGATTTTGTTCACTGCAGCCCAAAAAGATTGTGTTCACTGCACCCCACAAAGATTGTGTTCACTGCACCCCACAAAGGATTTTGTTCACTGCACCCCAAAAAGGATTTTGTTCACTGCACCCCAAAAAGGATGTTGTTCACTGCACCCCAAAAAGGATTTTGTTCACTCCACCCCAAAAAGATTGTGTTCACTGCACCCCACAAAGATTGTGTTCACTGCACCCCAAAAAGGATTTTGTTCACTGCACCCCAAAAAGATTGTGTTCACTGCACCCCACAAAGATTGTGTTCACTGCACCCCAAAAAGGATGTTGTTCACTGCACCCCAAAAAGATTGTGTTCACTGCACCCCACAAAGATTGTGTTCACTGCACCCCACAAAGGATTTTGTTCACTGCACCCCAAAAAGATTGTGTTCACTGCACCCCAAAAAGGATGTTGTTCACTGCACCCCAAAAAGGATTTTGTTCACTGCACCCCAAAAAGATTTTGTTCACTGCACCCCAAAAAGGACGTTGTTCACTGCACCCCAAAAAGATTGTGTTCACTGCAGCCCAAAAAGATTGTGTTCACTGCAGCTCACACACAGAAAAATGGATGTGGATCACTGACACCTGCCTATCTCCTATCCCACACTACACAGCAATATCGATTGTAGTTTGTAGAACACAGTTTCCCTAAAATTCAGCAGCAGCAGCCTCTCCCTAACAGGATTGAGAAGAGATCGTAGATCAGGATTGAGTGCAGAGTCACCCCACCCCCCACACAGCAATATCGATTGTACTTTGTAGAAGACACTGACCCTATAATTCAGCAGACTCTATCCCTAAAATGCCTACAACTCGCCCTGCCTAAACACTCCGACCTGTCCCTCAATTCTATCCGGACACAAATGTTTTTTTCCTGCCTGTCTTTCCCTAATCAGCAGCCAGCACGTTGATGTGTGCTCTGTCCCTGATCTAAGCAGCAGAATGAAGACGCTGCGGCTGCCTGGAACTTATAAAGACTTGGTCACATGCTTCAGACGGCCAATCACAGCTACTGAGACATTTGCAGGCATGGCTGGGATGGCTTAAGGCACACCAGTTAAACGATTGTTGATTGGCTGTTGAAAGCCCGCCATGAAAAGAGCGCCAAAGCATGCAAAACCCGGAAATAAAACGACCGAACACGGATTTTTACCCGAACATACAGTAAAGTGTCCGTGTCCGTGTTCGGGTACAAAAAATCCAATTATTCGGTACGAACACGAATAATACAGTCCGTGTTCGCTCAACACTACTCCTGATCAAATGGCTTGGAAATGAGTCTTCCGAGCACACCAGGCGAATCAGGACAATAAATATAAACTACCCAGACACTGGTCTTAGAACAATCTGGGATAGACTTGATGAGTGTTATGGTTCAGCAGAGGCAGTAGAAAATGCATTATTCAAAAGACTTGATAACTTTCCCAGAATACCTAGCAAAGCCTACCATAAACATAGAGAGTTAAGTGACTTGTTAATGGAACTTCAAGTAGCTAAATCCGAGGGAGACTTACAAGGACTTGCATCCCTTGACACAGCCAGAGGTGTCAACCCCATCGTGCAAAAGTTACCCTATAACTTGCAAGAGCAGTGGATTACACATGGATCCCGATATAAAAGACAGCATGATGTTCCATTTCCTCCTTTTTCTGTTTTTGTGGACTTTGTGTGCCAGCAAGCTAAAACAAGAAATGATCCAAGTTTTGATTTTACGCTGTTGTGTGCTGCTCCTGTGGGACTTAACCCTCGCAAACCTCCAGTAGCAGTACACAAAACTAACGTGTCTCCTCCAGGTTCCTTTCACAGGTCTGTCAACTTCTCTAACTCAGAGACAAAGGTCAATGATCCTGGTAAGCAGTGTCCCTTGCATCGGAAGCCACATCCTCTACTAAAATGCAGAGCCTTCAGAGAGAAAACCCTGCAGGACAGCAAAGCTTTCCTCAAGGAGAACCACATCTGCTACAGGTGCTGCTCTTCAACATCTCATCTCGCCAAGGACTGTAAGGTCAGTTTAAAATGCACAGAATGTGACAGCTCAGATCACAACACAGGGTTACATCCTGGGCCAGCTCCATGGACTTTACAACACACCCTCAGCACTAGTGAGCACGGCGGGGAGGAGGAGCACACCACCACAACTACACCAGAGGTCACTTCACAATGTACAGAGATCTGCCATAGGTGGTAGGTCCTGCTCCAAAATCTGCCTAGTCAGAGTCTACCCAGCATGCCAAAAACACAAAGCTATTAAGCTTTACGTAATCCTGGATGACCAAAGTAACAAGTCATTAGCCAGCTCAACTTTCTTTGACATGTTCGGCATTAAAGGCCCCAGCATTCCCTACTCCTTGAAAACTTGTGCAGGAATAGTGGAGACGGCTGGTAGGAGAGCATCCAGCTACCAAATCGAGTTCATCGATGGGCGATCTCGCTTGTCTTTGCCAACTCTTATTGAATGCAATCAGATCCCTGATCACAGATCTGAAATTCCTACACCAGATGTAGCTGCTCATCACCCACACTTGAAACGCATAGCACATCTGATACCAGAACTTGATCCTCAGGCTCAGATTATCCTACTCCTCGGGAGAGATATCCTACAAGCCCACAAATCAAGAGCTCAAATTAATGGTCCCAATAATGCTCCTTATGCTCAAAAGTTAGACCTCGGATGGGTCATCATAGGAGATGTCTGTCTAGGAAGCGTGCACAAACCTAACTCCGTTAGCAGCATGCTCACAAATACCCTAGAGAATGGATGTCCCTCTCTTTTCCAGCCATGCCACAACCATTTCCTTGTTAAGGAATCAGCCTACGCCACCCACTCATCTTGTCCCTTCACAAGCCCCACTAGTGACAACTTTGCCTGTGACAGTGACCAAGACCATTTAGGGTGCACAGTCTTTCAGAGAACTAAAGATGACAATCGTGTGGCAATGTCTATCAAAGACAAACTCTTCTTAGAAATAATGGAGCAAGGTCTAGTCAAAGACAGCACAAACAGCTGGGTTGCACCTCTTCCCTTCAGACCACAGAGACAACGCTTACCCAATAACAAAGAACAAGCGTTACAACGTTTTGCTTCCCTTAAACGTAATTTACAAAGAAAGACCGAGATGAAGGAACATTTCTTTTCTTTCATGGGGAAGATCTTTGAGAACGGTCATGCCGAGGTGGCTCCCACCCCTAAAGACTCTGAAGAGTGTTGGTATCTCCCTATATTCGGAGTGTACCTTCCCAAAAAGCCAGGTCAAATCAGAGTAGTGTTTGACTCTAGTGCCAAATACAAGGGTATCTCCTTAAATGATGTCCTCTTGACAGGCCCAGACCTTAACAACAAACTCCTGGGAGTGCTCTTACGCTTCCGCAAAGATTCTATTGCCTTCATAGCTGACATCCAGCAGATGTTCCATTGTTTCTTGGTCAGAGAGGAAGACAGGAACTTCCTAAGGTTCCTTTGGTTTTAACGGTGCCGAATCGCAAAATAGGCCCTGGTCAGGAAGGGGGTAAAATCTTCTGGGGCTTAAGTGGTTAACCTAGGAAGATCAGCAACATCTAGTGGGGGGCGAGATGGAAGGTACAGTAGGTATTGCAGCACAAGCTTTATTTTCAATATTGCTGGGTGACTTACACTTTTTCACGTGTGAAACTGAATTTTTGCTTTAAGCAAGACCGGATCATCAAACTACATTCCACTCCTTTTTCTTTCTTTTTTTTTTTACTATTGTGCATAACTGTTTAACAGTGAACTGACCCAAGGCAACAATTCTGCTGCTTATGTTTGCGTTGCTGCCACAACAATGAAATGGATCCCAGTATTTTTTTCCTTATTCAGTGAATATCCCCAGAACGGCATCTTTAAAATCATGCCATCCTCAGCAATGGTGGGCCATCATTTTTTGTAAGCAAGCCCGGGGTAATGAAGGGGCTTCACTTGCCTTTGGCATGGCCGCTATCAACAAGCTGCCAAATGCTTTAGCAGACGGAGAGCAGCGAACTAATTGTACATTTCTGTGTGGGTTTTAGCATTAACATAATCTCGTCAAATAATCCCCTTGGATAGTTTGTTTGTATGTACATTTCATTAATGATTGTTGGTGCCAGGGAAACGATGGGCAGAGGAGGCGGTGTGATGCTAGTGGGCTAACACAATCAGGAGTCTCTCAGACAAACTCACAACATACAGTATATCCTAAGTATTGTTATTAAAAAGGATCTTTCAGTAACTTTTCAGGTTTGTAATCATGTCATGTCACAATATACAGAAAACATATCTTTTTTTAAAAAAAATGTAGCCCACTTTTGAGGGATTGGGAGTATAGATAACTAGAGAACCAAAACCTTCGCTAAGAAGAAGAGTAGGATTGATAATAAAGTTTGTAGTGCCTCCACCCAGCACATGGCCTCTGTGAATAGAGGGATTCCCTTCCTTGGAAATTAACCGGTAATCTAATCAAAGTAATTGGGAGCAGAGGAACTACTGCTCTCAGCATATAACATTAACCAGCCCTCCGATGCCAAACCTGGCTCTAGTCTATGCTGGTTACTGTACTCTGAGCTAAAACTAGTGTAGCACCCTACAGGTAGGTGCTAGGTAAAGTATAGTGGGTCTTGGCTGCCTAACAGCAGGGCCATTATTTCAGCTGGTTGTCATGTCTCCCAGGCGTGTCTGCTGAGAGGGGAGTCTCCCCACTGGCTCCATGAGAGGGTTCTCATTGGACAATGGAGAAAACCCAATCAGAGACACACTCAGGCCACTATCTACCCCAGAAGGCAAATTCTTCTGCAGCGGATTCTGGGAGCGGGTATAAGTTCTGAAGGAACGCATGACGCAGCGTCTTTGGTGAGAAGCAGAGTCCCAGGAGGGAGAGTATGGCTGTCTCTCCTCCTGTCAGAGGAAGCCGGTGTCTCGGGTGGCGGCCTGGGAATCCAAAGAGCGTGAAGCTGAGCTGCAGAGGGGATTCGGTGTGCCGAGAACCAGCGGAGAGAGAGAGAGAGGGATCCAGTTCCAGAAAAGCCTACAAAGGTCGTAAGTACTGTGGACTGTTCCTGGGGATCTGCCTGGGGTCAGAGGGGACCACTCCGAAGGAGGTTCTACGGATCCAGGATCAGCTAACTGTTAAAGGGGGTGCCTGGTCAGAGGACCCTGAAGTATTAGAGGGGGTACCTGCAGTTTGGGCCCTGAAGAGTCGGTGTACAGTGTGAAGTGTACAAAGTTGAGAGTTGCAGCAGCACAAGTAGTGACAAGAACTACCTCAGCCAGTGAAGGGTTAGAGGGAGCTGTTCAGTGACTTTTGAGCTACACTAAGTATCAGGAGTCAAGGGTTCTACAGTCCTGGAGCTTCTGAGCAGCTAACAATCCAAGTTAAAGTCGAGGTTTCAGCACTAAGTCAGTCAAGCAGCATTTGAAGCGTCAAGAAGCGCTGGTCGACATTCAGCTGGCACCAAGACACAAGACAACGTGAGCATTTTTTGTACAAAGTCCCAGTTAAAGCGGAGTTCCGGGCACAGAATCATTTTTTCAATGAACATACCCCCGGGACAGTCAGGGCTAGTACATTCCACAATGGCTAGCCTCTGATCTGTCCCGGTTCGCACTAACCTGCAAGAAGAAATACTCACTTTTAAAATTTCTTCTCCAGCGTTGCCATCTCTGTTGTGGGCAGCTGAAGCCAGCGCGATCCTCTTCTGCGTCCTCTTCCGCATCGTTTTCTCCCAGAATTTGCCTTCACCGGCCCCTCTCGTCACTTCGGTGCGGCGCCGCATTCCTCCACAGCTTCTGGGCATGCCCAGAAGCTGTTTAACAGGGAATGCGGCGTTGCACCGGAAGTGGCGAGCGGGGCCGGTGCCGTCGCATTGATTCCTGGGAGCGATGACGTTCAGCTCCCAGGAATCATTGCAAACCGGAAGTGACGGCGCGGGCCGCGGCCACAGAGGGAGGAAGTGGAAAATAGGTGAGTATTTTTATCTACAATTACAAGGTAAGTAAAAAAAAAAATAACCCTAACTATCCAATTCGTTTTTAGGTGAAGAAGAGCAAGCGGATGGACACAAAATCGATTAAGAATTGCACAGGCACCAGGATTGTGTCACCTCTGAGCTGGCTTCTCAGTCCAAAAAGTAGATGGTGACCCTGGATGATGCCCAAACAAAGATGGCTCCATCCTTCTAAAGAAAAGCAGAGGAAGGCATTGTCAGGGGGAGTACTGTGATCTCTGAGAGAGGTATTACCTGAAGGTGTTATGCTTAGTTAGCATGCATGTGCTGAACATGAAAAATATCATAATAATCAGAACAATATGTATTACTCAATACTCCCAGAGAAGAAACAATTCTGATGCCCTTTAATAACAGAAAATCAGAGAAATTATCCCACTATCGTTAATGAACTCTGTTCTTCATAACATTTGTATAATTCAGTGATCATTATGGCAAGAACAGGTTTGCATTTGAGATAGAGCTGGCAGGAGTGTCAAACAAAATTCCCAGGTGACAGACACAGACAAGAACAAGACTGGGTTCAACAAAGCTTGTCACACCAGCTGGCAAATTGGCTTTGTGACATTTATAAAAAAATCTTTCTATTCATTAATTTGAAGATCTGGAAGGAAATTAAGCTTTATAATGATCTAAGTGATAACTGTGCAAAGGTTAGCATCATTGTGATCTGTTTTCTTAAAATGAGCCTGTGCCCAGGCCCTGCACACTAAAGAATTTACACTTTCTGAAGAATTGATAAAATAACTTTTTCAAAAAGCAAAGAGCCCTTGTTCACCTCTGTAGCTATAGGCATCTTGGGGAAATTCATCTTCAACGTTCAAAACAGAGGCACTGAAATCTCAGGTCTTTTCATCATATTCGCCATCTAATGTAAACACAGAACAGGTGTTTCTAAGCTCTTAGAAACTAACTAAATCCCACTTTAAAGTCTTTGTTGTGATCTTTGGGGATCGTAGAGAATGAATTACTGCACATTAAAAGCCGTTAGAGAGGTCAGTAATGGCTTGTTTATTGCCCACACTGTTTGCACAGATGCACATTATATAAAAATAGTTTTGAAGGAGAGCCTGTAACGAAGCAGCAGGTACAAAAACACAAGAACTGGGGGGTGGTGCTAGACTATTTTGTGCCCTAGGCAAGACTAGCTACTTGCACACCCCCAGAAAAATAAAACTTCAAAAATGTTAATGTAAAACAACACGGTTATTAACCACTTGCCGACAGATATACTGCGGCAGGCTGGCTCGGCTAGAGGAGCGCACCCGCCCCCATTAGGAAGCGGGGAAGCCGATCCACGGAACCGATGGCCGAGATTGCCACCGAGCATCCGCAATTGCTCCCCGCTGAAAGAAAATGACAGTCAACTGTTGTAAACACAGTAGACTGTGCTTCTCTCTGGAATGATCCTATTTAGGATCACAGGTCTCTGTGTTGATTCCACAAGTTCCTCCCCCTACAGCTAGAAAACACTCCCCTAGGCTCACACTTAATCCTTTGATCACCCCTGGGTTAACCCCTTACCTGCCAGTGTCATTATTACAGTAACAGTGCATATTTTTAGCACTGATTTTTGTCCCCCCAAAAGTGTCAAAAATGTTAGGGGTTTGATCTGTCCGTCGCAATTTCACAGTCTCGCTAAAAATCGCAGATCGCCGCCATTACTAGTAAAAATAAAATAAATAAAAATGACATAAATCTTTCCCCTAGCATGTAGACGCGATAACTTTTGTGCAAACCAATCAAAATACGCTTATTGGGATTTTATTTTTACTAAAAATATGTAGCAGAATACAAATTGGCCTAAAAGGATGAAAAAGTGTGATTTTTAAATTTATTTTGGGGGGAATGTTATATAGCAGAATGTGAAAAATATTGGGTTTTTTTTCAGAATTGTCGCTCTTTTTTGTTTATAGCGCAAAAAATAAAAATCGAACAGGTGATCAAATACCACCAAATGAAAGCTCTATTTGTGGGAAAAAGGACATCAATATTATTAGGGTACAGCATTGCACGACCACGCAATTGTCTGTTAAAGTAACGCAGTGCCAAATCGCAAAAAATGGCCTGGTCATTAGGGAGCAAAACCTTCAGGTCCAGAAGTGGTTAAGGAGCAGGCGGCTGCTGCATCCTTAACAAACGATGAGTAACCAACTGTCAGCGCGGCTCACTACTAACAGCTGAATGTGAAGAGAAGAATTGCTGGCATTAAAAAAATCACTGGAAAAAAAAAATGGCGTGGGGGTCTGGTATGTATTTTGACGGGAACCCCCATGTCAAAATAAAAAAAAAAAGCGGTATGGGTTCCCCCTCCACAGTCCATACCAGACCCTTATCCGAGCATGCAGCCCAGGAAGGAGGGGGGGGGGCAACAGGGCCACATGCCCTCAACATGTGGACTTGCTTTTCTAGCCTGACAGGCTGCATACTCAGAATAGGGTCTGGTATGGATTTAAGGGGAACCCATGCCAATTTATTTTTTAATTTAGGCAGGGGGGTTACCCTCAAAAGCCATACCATACCCGAGGGGGGGGGGCACAACATTTTTTTCTGTGATTTTAGAATTCTGCCAATGACAGCTGATGACTAGTGATGGGTCAAACAACACCTCCCTGTTCAGTTCGCACCAGAACATCTCGAGCAGGGAAAAAATTCTAGCGAACATGCGAACTCTATTAAAGCCTATGGGACACGAACAGGAAAAATCAAAAGTCCTAATTTTAAAGGCTTGTATGCAAGTTATTGCCATAAAAAGTGTAAAGGGACCTGGGTACTGACCTGGGGGACATGTATCAAAGCAAAAAATAATTTTGTTTAAAACTATTGTTTTTACAGGAGCAGTGATTTTCATAATGCTTAAAGTGAAACAATAAAAATGAGAAATTTCTTTAAATATTGTGCCTGGGGGGTCCCCTTAATGTGCCTGTAAAGTAGCGCATCTGTACGATGTATGTAGCCTGCTGCAGCAATACTGACATCCATGAAGACCTCTTCTGACCAGACTTCTTCAGACAGTAGATGGGTGTACCTGGGCCCCACTGGTTTCCACCAGTTCTATCCTGATGGCACTGCTGGACATCTTCTGATAGAAGCATTATGGGGTTGATTAACTAAAACTGGAGTGCAAAATTTGGTGCAGCTGTGCAAGGTAGCCAATCGGCTTCTAACAGCTTGTTCATTTAAGCTCTGAAACAAAAAAAACTGGAAGCTGTTAGGTTTCTTTGCAGAGCTGCACCAGATTTTGCACTCTCCAGTTTTAGTAAATCAACCCCCGATGTGTCTTTCATCTGCTGCACTAACTTTCCTTAGCTGAATATTGTGTCTATGGTCCTCAACATTGACCATTTCCTTGTGCTTTTTCAAAAGAACTTGAACAGCACATCTTCAAACCCCAGTCTGCTTTGAAAGCAGAGAATCTAGGAGAGATGCAGAACAACTACCTTGTGACTTGTTGCTGAGCTCAGTCTTGCCATGATGTATGACCTGTGACACGAAACTGTCTTCCACAACCTCACCTTAGTAGGAGAGTTTGGCTGTTCCTCACCCAGCTTTAAACCTCCTATACAGCTGTTTCTGCTTCAGTTAATGATTGCATTTCAACCTACATATTAAATTGATGATCATTAGCCCCTGCTTGGCATAACTGGTTAATCATACACCTGAATCTATTCCTACAAAATCCCTGTGAAAATGTAAGGATTGATGCTGGTTTGAAGCCAAAGGGTAGTCACACCAATGATTTATATTTTTTCTTCTGTTCGCTCACTTTGCATTTTGTAAAATATTTAAAAAATGAATTATCTTGCTGGAATTCCAGTGCCCTTGTAACTTCTTGTGCACTGAAATGAGCATTATCAACTTTCCAAACTATCATCTTGTAGGCAGATGCAGTTAGTCTTCCCACCGGTAAGAGGTAGAACTGTTACAATTAAGTAAATGGTCTACGCATTTCATGAGACTTCCTGTTTCATCAGGACTAGCTACACCTTCAAAGATATTCAACCATCATTGGTAATAAACTTGTACCGAAAAACAGAGCAAAACTAATAGCATTCACAATATCAATATTGGGAAAACCATAATCCAACATACACAATTTCACAAGTCTCTTGAAACGCGTAGACCATTTACTTCATTGTAACTGCTATATGTTACGCCTTTTTGATTATTTTTAACCTTACTACTGTATATGCCTTCTGGCAATTTATGTATGACCCTTTGTATTAAAAATTGTTGGACTTTAATTGTATTCTACAATTGTTTTTTCATACACCCACTCCTGATGGCATATAATGTCCCACCTATCTTTTCACTTTCGTTCCTAAGCTGCAATATAATATATTTTTATGCATGTTTAATAATAAAGTTGACAAAAAGAGTTAGTGACAATTCATATTTGGGTAAGATAAATCATTTCTCAGGTGTGATAAATGTATATTACCTATGATTCAATCCTTTTTCTGTTGAAACACACTAAAACTCTCACACCTCCAATAAGCAAGCCGTTTATCGAGGACAAATGGCAGAAAGTTCAATTTCTGACTTTTAGAAATGTAATTTTAAGTGATCCCAGTTTTAGGAAAAGGTGCCATGGCTGGGAGCAGCAGAGTGAAGTGTGGCTCCAGCTGTACTTAAAACCGTTTTGCAGAGATTAGAAGTCTTGAAAAGACATCTGCGGGTGATTAGAGGCTGAGCTTCACTGGGTGAATGGATTAAGTCAGTAAAAAGGATTGTCTGACCCAGGGAAACAGACTGCACACAATGTATTCTCCCGGCAATGAAGATTTACCTCTTCCTGAGCCATCTCCTCCCAGCACGGTTTCCCCAAGAAATATTTTATCAATGCATTGTCTGCAGTGCTTGCACTCTAATATATATATATATAAATATATATATATATATATATATATATATATATATATATACACACACACACTATATTGTCAAAACTATTGGGGTGCCTTCTTTTACACGCAGATAACCTTTAATGGCATCCCAGTCTTAGTCCATAGGGTTCAATATTGAGTTGGCCCACCCTTTGCAGCTACAACAGCTTCAACTCATCTAGGAAGGCTGTCCACAAGGTTTAGGAGTGTGTCTATGGGAATGTTTAAGCATTCTTCCAGAAGCACATTTGTGAGGTCAGGTTGGCCAAGAAGGCCTGGCTCGTAGTCTCTGTGCTAATTCAGCTCAAAGGTATTGTATCTGGTTGAGGTTAGGACTCCACCCCACACTTGCTCATCCATGTCTTGATGGACCTTGGTGTGTGCACTGGTGTGCAGTCATGTTGGAACAGAAAGGGGCCACCCTCAAACTGTTCCCACAAAGTTGGGAGCATGAAATTGTCCAAAATGTCTTGGTATGCTGACACCTTAAGAGATTCCTTCACTAAACTAAGGGGCCAAACCCAACCCCTGAAAAACAACCCCACACCATAATTCCCCCTCCACCAAATTATTTTGACCAGTGCACAAAACAAGGTCCATAAAGACATGAATGAGCAAGTTTGGGGTGGAGGAACTTGACTTGCCTGCACAGAGTCCTGACCCTAACCCTATATATATATACGCAGGGGTTGGACAAAAATACGAAACACTACATGATTTGCAGGTGTGAAAGTGAAGAAATGTTTTGCGTTGAGAGCGGAAGTGATGTAACAGATAGGAAGCCTCACTTTCGTCATTCACTGTGTGCGTTGCTAGTAATAGGGAGTCAAATCAGATCTTACTGAGTTTCAAAGAGGACAAATAAATTAGTGCCTGCTTAGCCGGTCGCCTCTGTTGGTAATTTATTTGCGGTGTAACCAGGTACAGTATCAAAGGTTATGACGGTATATACAGTTTCCGGGAAAACATTGTCTGATAAGCATAAGCGCTGTTGACATGGCCATTTGACCGGAAAAGACAAAAGGACATTGCGCAGGTTTGTGACACAGATTTTTGCATTAAGAGTAGTATCAGATTCCATTATCCAGCACCCAAAACCTCTATTTGTAAGTTCCTAGAGGAATTCAGGCGGTCTTGGATGCCCAAAGCGGTCCAGCACGATATTAGGTAACGATTTTGTTCTTTTACCATACTTGTTTCCATGATTTTGTTCAACTTCTGCAGATGGTGTGCTAGAGGCAGCAACGGCAGCTCTTGGCTAAGCAGACTTTATTGCTGTGCTGTGAACAGTAGGACAAGCCTGTGTAATTTGAACTGCGGAGCTCACTGTACTAACTGTACAATGTTAGTACAGCGATTTCCCTGCTAAGTTATGGTGTTCTAAAATAGGGAAGACCCCCCCCCCCCCCCCCCGTGCCAGAACACACTGGTCACCACTCGCAACCATTGGCTGTGAGCACTGGTTGGATGCTGAACGGCTTCTCATCCAAAAGAAGCCAGGTGTTAGGCTCCAATCCAGTGTCAAGATTTGCACAGCTCTGTCACACAGCACAGCTGTGTCTGCCAAGGCAGAAGACTTTTCTGCTGCAGTTAAAAAATGCTTACAGGTCTGTTCCTTCCTGCAGCCTGTGACCAACTAGACAGTGAAAGGAGAAGCAGCAGCTTAATGAGTTCATCTCCTTGTCAATCTGCTCTCTCCCTCGACCAGCTTGCTGTTTGGACTGCGGCACACCTGACTGGCTTCTTGTGCTGCTTCTCCCTCACCCAGTCTAAGCTTTGCTGTACAGTGACTAAAAGAGGCTGCTATGAGGTCATATTCAAGTACTTGCACTGAAAAAAAAACACATTTATTTGTGTATTAATGATTACAGGGTTGCATTTGTTTTTTGTCTTTTATAGCTGCTTGGAATTCAGCTTTAAATTAGAAAAAAAGAAAAAAGCTCCCTGCCAACTGATTCCTACCATGAGAGTGTGATAAGCTTTATACCAGGAGACTGCACAGACAAAGCAATGACAAGAATAAAAGGGAACGGTGTGGAATTTATTCCTGAATGTCACTCTGTCCTCTGTATAGTCCGCGGCTTTTCCATTCTTCCACGCATCTCCACTTTAAATATCCTGATAGGGTTTACCGTTGCAGATCGACAGATGAAATTGTGCGGGGCTTGAGAGGTTTTTTTTTCTTCATTTTTTCCTCGAGGCTCCAGCTGTATCCGTTCCTTCAAAATGACACAGAATACAAATAGAAAAGAGAAACAGCTCTGGGATAGAGCCAGAGTCAGCCACTACCTTGAGCTGGTTTTGTACCATCAAAAGGAACAATATGGCTTGTCGCTGCAAGACTCCATCAGGCTTTGGAAAATTCTATGTTAGGCAAGGACTACTAATTCTATGTTAGTAGTCCTTCATTCCAGGTATACCGTATAGTTAACCTAACATCATATATTATTAGGTCAAATGCATGCATGTTAAGTATGCAGTATGCAGTAATGCAGTAAGCTAAGTATGCAGTATCCAGTAAGCTAAAAACAAACCTTCTTTATGCAGCTCCCCCCCCCCCCCCAAATACATACCTCAGCCTGATCACGTTCCAGCAATGTGCACGAGAGCTGAGACTCACCCGGGTCTCTCCCTCCTGATTGGCCCAGATACAGCGGCAGGAGTCATTGGCTTCCGCTGGTGTCAATCAGAGCTAGTAGCAAGGGAGCAGGGGGCGGGCTAATCCCCACTCTGTGTGTCTTATGGACACTGGCTTGATATGGGAGCACTCGGCAGGGGGTGGAGCCAGTAGCGCCGATGGGGGACCCCAGAAGAGGAGGATTGAGGTTGCTCTGTGCATTGCAAAGAACAGGTAAGTATATCATGTTAGTCATTGTAAGAAAAAAAAACAACATCAAGTCTTTACAATCACTTTTAACCACTTAAAGACCAGAAGGTTTTTCCCCCTTAATGACAAGGCCATTTTTTGCGTTACTTTAACTGACAATTTTTTTCCCACAAATAGAGCTTTCTTTTGGTGGTATTTGATCACCTGTGTGATTTTTAATCATTGCGCTATAAACAAAAAACAATTCTGAAAATATATATGTTTTTCACTTTCTGCTATTTAACATTTCCTAAAAAAAAAAAAATTAAAATCACATTTTTTTCATCCTTTTAGGCCAATTTGTATTCTGCTACACATTTTTAGTAAAAAAAAATCCCAATAAGCGTATTTTGATTGGTTTGTGAAAAAGTTATCACGTGTACAAACAAGGGGAAGATTTATGTAATTTTTATTTTATTTTTTTTCTGGTAATGGCAGTGATCAGCAATTTTTAGTGGGACTGCGACATTGGGGCGGACAGATCGGACCCCTGACTGACATTTTTGACAGTGACATTACTACAGTAATCAGTACTAAAACTTTGAACTGTTACTGTAATAATGACACTGTCAGGGAAGGGGTTAACCCAAGGTCGATCAGAGGGTTAAGTGTGAGCCTAGGGTAGTGTTTTCTAACTGTATGGGGGAGAGACTTGTGGAATCAACACAGAGACCTGTGATCCTAAATAGTTGGATCACAGGCGCTCTATGTTCATTCCTGAGAGAACAATGGTCTGCTGTGTTTACAACAGCAGACTGCCGTTCTCTCTCCACGGGGAGCAATCGCGGGTGCCCCCGTGGATCAGCTTCCCTGCTGCCTAATGGGAGCGGGTGCGCGCGCCCCCAGCAGTGCTCCCACGAACCGCTGTACAGGTATGGCCGTTCGCACAGCCGAGTCAGCCTGCCGCAGTATGTCTGCAGCGAGCTGTCGGCAAGTGGTTAAGTAATATGTCAGTGAAACACTTCCACGTATTTATTATCTCTCACGAAAGCCATTGCCATCTGATGACACAATTATGTAAACCTGTTAAGCTGGCCATACATGATTAGAAAATTGTTTGAAAAAAACGTTCATTTTTGATAAGGATCTGTGGAACGCCTGTGTGATGACGTCATCATTGTATCCTATTGTTTTCCACATATTATCGATCAGTAATGGCATAAATTGTAAGTTTTTTTGTCGATCAATGATCAATGCACGTTTTTACGAGCAATTCCCCTACTAGTGTTTAGAAAATCGTTTGATTACGCAACAAAATCCTGACACAACGGATCTTTCTTTTAGCATGAAACTTTGCATTTCGAGAATCAAAATGTGTCTACTAACGTTTTTAGAGTCTAAAGATTGGGCTTATCGAACGCTTTTCACAAATGCCTGATATAGATTAGCCACTGCTGCAGCCTCTCACCTTGTGACTTGCTACAAAGTTAAGTTGGGTATATGTGGACAGTTTTTTTTTTTTGTTCAACCAGTAGACAAGAAGTGAGAGAAAATCTCAACAGAGACACAAATACAAGAACAAATACTTCCACTTCAATCAAGTCACACTCAGCCCTACAAAGATCTCTTCTTCCCACTACCATTACACATTATTGCTCAAGCCCTGAGCAATGACGTAAGAGCAGTTCAGTTCCCCTGAAATGCATTGGCTGTATGATGTAAGCAGGAGTTAGTAGCCCATTAAGGGAAGTCCCATGTGTCCAGTATGTTGGGCTGTCTTACCTTTATAGATCAAGAGCCGGTTGGTTTGGGGCAAGAAGGTTGATGGTAAGTGGTAGGCTGTAGAGAGCCATTATATGTATTGCGGACTAGTGCTGGAGTGTGCCCTTAGGGGTAGGCCCAGAACAGGCAAGGGGAGAATGCCTATTTCAGGTTGGGTTCACACTGAATTCAGATGCGGCTCACAGCAGGGGTCCGGTGCTTCCCTGTTCTCCATTTCAGGGACAAATCAGGTCTGAATTTTTGCCTAAATTCGGACCTGAAACTGAGCCAAAGACGTACAGGACCCCTGTGCAATCCGCTCTGCAGCCGCCCCGGAGATATATAAACTAGCTCCATTGAGAGCCGGTCACAGTCTCATGTCATGCGAATTGGATGCGGGTGTAGCACTGCCCCCTTGGGGGTTGCTGGTAGTTGAATGCTCTTCTATGCCACTTTGACCCTGTGAACTTCTCAGCCCACCTGACACTCTAGGTTCAGACATGTTGTGTATACCTTTAAATGACACTCTGACACAATGCAAATCTGTTTTAACTCTTAAGTTTACTTTACTCAGAAGAGCAGGCTTAAAGGAAGTTTTAATCAACTAGGCCCTAGATAAACTGCCAGGACTCAGTTGAAATAATACTAAAAAGAACAGTTAAATAACCAGTGATAGTAACAAGCAAATAACACCACTACACAGGCAGTAAGTGAATGAATCTCTCAGAAAGCTCTGTATTTCTATATAATCTACTCCTACTAAAGGGGAACCCCAGGCCGACCTACAGTACCTGTATCCTTATGAGAGAGGAGGTAATCTAGATACCAGTAGTGTGTGACCTTTAAAAGCATTACAATAGCAATCTTAAAAATGCAAGCCCTTGCTTTAATCTTCACTGGCAGTTGGAGCTCAAAGAACAAATGATTCCAGAGTGTAGCACAGTGTGAGACAGGCAATGTTAGATAGCTGGTTCCGTATATTGATGATCCAAATGTAAGGTGTCTGTATACAGTGTTCAAGAGATGCTGTAGCAATTGATAAATGGACTTTGAGCAGGTGCTCTCTCACCAATCCTGGATGGATAATCAAAGTCAACTCCCCACGCTGTGAGACACTGAGATGATCTGCTCTGCTGATTCAATGAGTCCCACCAACTCCGACATGATCAGCAGGGATGTGCGCGATGTGGTGTGTGTCGTCCTGGGCTTAGTCTGCAGATGGCTGAGTGGCGTGCAGTAGGCCGCAGTTCTCTCTCTCTGCAGCAGACCAATGCACACACAATGGATCCCAGGAAGCAAGAGAGCATGGGCCTGATCAGCCGATCCATTTATAGTCTCTCCCACAACCCTCCCCTGGAGCGAATGGCCTGCTGGGGGGGTGTAATCCACAAACAGTTCAGCAGTGCAGTAATACCTTTCAGGAGACTACATTTCCCACAATGCTCTCTTCCAGCCTCAGGAGTATGATGTATGAAGATCTGAGACCAACACTAGGGGAGCACAGAGACCGTCTGAGAGAGCAGAGAAAAAGTCTGCAGTGTCAGATAACTGTAGTCTGCACCTGGCTACACAGGGAAACCTGCATCCAGTTCGCATCAGTGTAAACCCAGCCTCAGGGAATATATAGCAGAGGGAAAGTGGAAGAGCTGGTTGGCATCCCCTTGTTAACTTTGAATTAGTAACAAGCAATGTCGCAATCGTCTCATGGGTAAAAGGAGTTATTGTACATGTTTCACCCTCTTCGTGGTCACAGTAAAATGTTTAAAGTGCCTGATCATGTGGACAATCATTTATTCCACAAGGTGGACTTGGATATATGTGAGTAGCCAAGATGGCAGAGTACTTCCCTAATACAAGTGATACGCCATCTCATTCCTGTTGCAAGAGAACAATGGGAGATCCAACTATATATATGTTCATCAAGCTCTATATACACATATATATATATATTCATCAAAAGTTAAAAAAAAAACAGCTACTAGAACTTTTCACATTGCCATAAACATGTGCATATATGTTCAAACATAACTAATAAATCACTCTGCTGCACTGCATTCCCCTAAACAATTAAAATCTTTATATTACTTTTATATTCAAAAGTAAAATAAAAATATTCCACAAAATACAAAAAATACACAAAATGCATGTAATTAATGTGCTCAAAAAATTCCATAAACAACTTAAATAAATGTTAATCAAATAAAGTGCAGTCCATATTTTGCTGTATTGCCATCCACCCTGATTCGCAGCCAGCAATAGCCATGCCGGCCAAGGGCATTTCTTACTGTTCCTGTACTGCCATCCACCACTCACACCTCTCATATTTTAATCCATCTGCTGCCTGAAATACTGAAAAGACTTAATTGTGAGGTCACATTTAGCAAGGTGAGAATACACCCAAAAGGTGGTAGTACGAGTGTGGTGATACACCGGCATGGTCTTTGAATATTTCAAGCAGCAGATGGATTAAAATATCACAGGTATGAGTGGTGGATGGAAATACAAGAACAGTGAGATATACCCTTTGTCAGGGCACAAACACCAGGAGAAGGGCTCTAGGACCCAGCAGCGCTATCAGCACTTTGGCAGGAGAAGGAATTTAGGACCCAGCAGCACTACCAGCAATTTACCTGGGCCTATTTAAGGAAACCTGCCAGTGATTTTAGTTGCTGGTTGATCTTCAGCTCCTCCAGTGTGTTATCCCTGTGATATTCCAGTTCCTGTCTCCTGTTACCAACCCGGCTTGTCCTTGACCTGTCTCCTGATTGCTTCCTGTGTTTGACCTCGGCTATCCACCTGACCACGCTTGCTCTGATATCCACCTGGCTCCTGATCTCGGCTATCCACCTGACCACGCTTGCTCTGATATCCACCTGGCTCCTGATCTTGGCTATCCACCCGACCACGTTCCAGTCTCAGCATTATCCAAGTCCTGCAAACACCTCACGGGCGCCACCTGTCTGCTGATTCCACTCCAGCACTCCAGCTGTACTCTGGATCCTCCTGCACACAATCCAGCAGGCGACCCGTGCTACTTTGGGCCTGACCTCTCCTGTTCTCATCCTCAGGGGGGTCTGGAACTTAGCCGCAAGGGAAGCCCTCTCTCTCCATTGGCCTCTAGCACCAGGTACGTGATAGTATCAACCAGCCAAGATGTCTGAGGCCGAGAGAGGTGCTTCCG